>NC_066570.1:1475000-1507500 GCF_024679095.1 Eriocheir sinensis
TCATGGGAGTTCCGTCGCATTTTCCATTTGCTTCGATGCGTCCAAAGTGATTATGTTTGTTTGTTTGTTGTTCGTCGACTTTTTTTCTCATAAAGTATCGTTTTCCAATTTTTCTTCTCCTCCTTCAATATTCCTTCGCCTTTGATTATGCAAGGGCAAGTTTTTTGTGAGTTCATTTTATATTATTATCTTCTTCAACGGCGTTCTCAGTTAATATATTTTTTTATTCTTTATTTTTTACATTATTAGTTTATTTGGCTTCCTTTTTTTTACATTTTCATTTTTTTGGGACGTTTTTTTATTCTTTTTTAATTTCTCAGTGATTTTTCGATTAGTTTTTACATTTTTTTTAGCTTTTCAGTGACCTGCATTAATGTTTTTCCAGTTATCTTCTTGTGACGTTTTCTGTTATTTTTTTCGTGAGTTTGTTTTCAGTGACGTTTTCGGTTAGTTTTCAGTTATTCAGCGACGTTATTGGGGTTATTTTTAGGTTTTCAGTGACGTTCCCCGATATATTTTAGTATTTCGTAGATACTCAGTGACTTTCCGGGATATTTTTTTTATATTTTTAGTGATTATCTTTTTTTTTTAGTGACGGTTTCGGATAATTTTTTTTTCTGTTACTTTCTCGGTTAGTTTTTCATTTTTCAGTGACATCTTTTTTTTCATATGTTTTCGGTTTGTTTCCAGTTTTCCAGAGAAGATTTTGACTAATTTTTCGTTTTCCAGTGACGTTTTCACATGATATATTTATTTATTTATTTTTTTATTATGTATATCGGGTTTGTCAGTAATGGCTTGTGTCGCTGCGCTGGGGGACGACTGATCGGCTCACACGGGGCACTCGAGGCTGGGTCTAAAGGAAGCTTACCTCGAGCGCCTTCCTTTGCGAGCGCCGAGACTCTTTACCTATATTCAAGCGTTCCTTGAGGGGGTTTTTTGTGCGTATTGCTTTATGTTTTCTTGAAAGTGAAGGTCTTTTTTCATTGGTTGCATTTTTACAGGATTGGGTTGTGTAGTGTCGAAAGGAAAAGATTTTGATGAATGATTTTTCTTCAGAACACATTTTTTTTTGTATTTTTCACGGGTTCCCTGAGGTCTTTTTTTATGTGCGTATTGATTAATGTTTTCTTGAAAGTGAAGGTCTTTTTATATTGGTTGCATATTTACAGGACTGGGTTGTGTGGTGTCGAAAGGAAAATATTTTGATGAATGATTTTTTCTTCAGAACACATTTTTTTTGGTATTTTTTTTTGTTCCTGATTTTTTTTTTATGTGCGTATTGATTAATGTTTTCTTGAAAGTGAAGGTCTTTTTATATTGGTTGCATATTTACAGGACTGGGTTGTGTGGTGTCGACAGGAAAATATTTTGATGAATGATTTTTTCTTTGGAACTTTTTATTTTTATTTTTCACGGGTTACCTGATGCCTATTTCTGTATTTATCTATCTAATGAGGTGGTCTTTTTTAGTGCAGTTTATTTGTGTTGTTTCGTAAATGCAAAAGAAGAGGTAACGCTGCATATTTCACTTAGAACATCTATTTTTCATAGTTTTCCTGCGCTCGCTTTGGTCTTTTTTATATTTACTTATCTTACGAGGTTAGTCTGCTTTTGGTTGCATTTTCAGACGATTTATTCATTTAGTCATAAAGAAAAATAAAAGGTTGACTCGATGTAAATTTTTTCGCCTACATGTTTTTTTCTGTATTTTTTTTATGAGTTCGCTGTTGTCTTTTTTTTTTCATTTATCTGTCTGTCTAGCTTTTGACTGCCTTTCCAAACGAGATATTCATTTAGTTTCGTAAAGGTTAAGAAAAGGTTAATTCATTGTACATTTTATCGCCAACAACATATTTTTCTTGTATTTTTATGAGTTCGCTGTTGTCTTATTTTTTGCATTTATCGATCTACCTAACTTCTGACTGCCTTTCCAAACGATATATTCATTTAGTCTCGTAAAGAAATAGAAAAGGTTAACTTGATGCACATTTTTTCGCATACAACAATTTTTTTTTAAATATTTTTTACGGGTTCAATGTTGTCTTTCTTTTTTGTTTGTATCTGTCTTATGAGGCGACGGTCTTCTGTTGTTTGCCTTTTCGACGATTTAGCCTCGAAAAAAAATGTTTATGTTGATGAATAATTTACACTCGGTTCATCTTTTTTTAAATCTCTTATGAGGTGAGAGGCGGGTCTTCTTCAGGCGCCCTTTTGAAATAAGTTATTCATTAAGTCTCGTAAAGAAAGGGAAAAGGTTACAGCGATATATATATTTTTTCGCTCGGGACATCATTTTCTTTTTTTGTCGAGGCTCACAATTTACTGTTTTTCCTTTTTTACGTGCTATTGGAAACGGATTAGGGCGGACGCCGGAGCTATGCGATACGTTTTCTGATGCAGGGAATAGTTTTGTGTAGCGTCGGGGGCGGCTAAATATTGCCTGGTGCCGAAGGGGTCCCAATGATTCAGGCCTCGCCGGGGTGCGGGGAAGAAGACGCATAAAAAAGTGCCGCGTTCCAAAGTTTGAAGCGATGAGGGTGTTTTTTTTTCTCTCTTTTGCGGGTGTTGCATGGTAGTGTTTCCGTGGTATGAAAAAAAGGAAGAATATTGCTTTTTTTTTATTAACGGTAAGAGGATGCAAGGGATAAACTAAATGAAAAAGGAATGACTAAAACAACAACAACAACAACAACAACAAGGCCACCTCTTTGGATTCTTTTTAGGAGCAGCGAGTAGCGGGCTTTTTTTATATTATTGTTTCCTTTTTTTTGTGCCCTTGAGCTGTCTCCTTTGTTGTAAAAAAAAAAAAAAACACTACCAGCAAACTACCACCACCACCACTACCACCACCACCACCACCAATAACAACAACAACAATAACAATAACAGGCTTCCTCATAACAAGAAGTCAGAAACAGCAAAGAACTAACTCTAAATTTAGTGCCCGTATTAACACCAACCTCTCTCTTTTTTTTCCTTTATTTTTTTCCTTATATTGAAAAAAAAAGAAAGGTATAAGGAGTCGTGTTTGCTGCCGGGCCGAAGTGTTCCTTTTGGGGGATGTTACTTATATTTTCTCGTTTTTTTTTTGTTCTTGTTCATTTTATTTTTTGTTCTTGTTCATATTCTTGTTCTTGTTCATTTCATTTTTTGTTCTTGTTCATATTCTTGTTCTTGTTCATTATCTTTTTTGTTCTTGTTCATATTCTTGTTCTTGTTCATTTTATTTTTTGTTCTTGTTCATATTCTTGTCATGTTCATTTTCTTTTTTGTTCTTGTTCATATTCTTGTTCATGTTCATTTTCTTTTTTGCTCTTGTTCATATTCTTGTTCTTGTTCATTTCATTTTTTGTTCTTGTTCATATTCTTGTTCTTGTTCATTTTATTTTTTGTTCTTGTTCATATTCTTGTTCTTGTTCATTTTATTTTTTGCTCTTGTTCATATTCTTGTTCTTGTTCATTTTCCTTTCTGTTCTTGTTGTTCTTATTTTTGTTCCTGTTCTCGTTATTGTCATTGTTCATCTTTGTGTTGTTTTCTTCGTCGCTGCACTTAACCCGGGGTCGCAGACGGGCAATGGACAGCGGTGACCCAAGGGAATGCGGGCTGATGGATCAAATGAAGTGGAGGACGGGTAATGGGTGGAGTAGGAGGAGGAGGAGGAGGAGGAGGAGGTAGTGGTGGTAGTGGTGGTGGTGGTGGTAGTGGTGGTGGTGGTGAAAGACGAGGAGGAGTGCGTGTCTGCGTCTTACTCCGTCTAAGTGGAGGTCGCGGGGTCGTTGAGGGCGTTGGTTTGAAGGCGTCACTCGAGCGTCCCTCAAGCTGCGGCATTAGCAGGCTTAGCGACGCTCATGACGACACGCGCGCACACACACACACACACACACACACACACACACATCATGATCGAAGTCTTTGTTATTTCACCCTTTTTATTTAATTATGTTTTTTTTATTGAATCGGTCCACTTAAGTCGAAAATCAGTTTGTTATGTATGTACCTCTTCGTCAATAGAGTTACCTTACCCTCTACTTCCGTGTTTGTTACTATATATATATATGCGTTTAAATACACTTCTCGGTTTGGGTGTAAAATGGCGATCTATGCGTCTTCACTAAGCCTTTTTTTTTACAACAAAGGAGACAGCTCAAGGGCACAAACAAAAGGAAACAATAATAAAAAAAAGCCCGCTACTCGCTGCTCCTAAAAAAAAGAATCAAAAGAGGTGGCCGAAAGAGAGGTCAACTTCGGGAGGAGAGATGTCCTGATACCTAACTAGTGAACAGTTGTGTCAGTTTGCCTTTTTGTCTGTCTGTCTCTTTGCATCTGTGTCTGTCCGTTGTCCACATGCACAAAAATGAGAGGAACAAGTGCCGTGTCCCTTGTGGCATCATACTGGGAGACGGCAATATAAAGAGAAGGTTAGCCGTCGCTTGTTCGAGTTCATCATCCGCATAGAAAAAGTAGGGCGATGCTGATAAGAATGGAAAGCATGGGTGCCAAAGCCCTTGACAAATCAGAGTAATAAAGATTCAAGAAAAATGACGCCGCCAAACCGAAGTGTTGAGATGTAGGTTGGTATTATAAGATACTTTCGCTTCTCACATCAGCTATTTCTAAAGGGCATAGAGAGGGTCAGTCGGGTTCTAATGAGTGTTTCTTCAGGTTCACGGTACAGAAGAAGGGTCAAACTACCACCAGGGTCATAAAACTACTGCTGGAAATGCCCACAACTACCACGAAAACCTTGTCAAATACGTGTTCTTGGGCGGCGAAATGTCTTATGATACGGCCCGTAATGTTTGGCCTGACCACCAGAGGGTAAAGAAAACATACCCAGGCTCTTATATCACCACCAGAGGGTAAAGAAAACATACCCAGGCTCTTATATCACCACCAGAGGGTAAAGAAAACATACCCAGGCTCTTATATCACCACCAGAGGGTAAAGAAAACATACCCAGGGTCTTGTATCACCACCAGAGGGTAAAGAAAACATACCCAGGCTCTTGTATCGTCAGGGGGCAGGGGAGGCAACATGACTAACGCCACGGGAACGCAAGATGATGGTATGATGTGAGTGCAGACCAGGTTGCCAAATTACCGTACTCATTGCATTGTATTTTCGTAGTTTCTGACCGATAACTATTGCAAAAACAAACAAACAATCATCAAGAAATAGGAGTTTTAACGCTAACTTCAATTTTCTATCGTTTTTTGTGTAGGTACGAGAGTTTGAGGCTTAAAAGTAATAAATACAATGTGGTGAATACGATAATCTGGCAACGCGTGTGCAGACCCTCAAAAGATTAGCTCTGAGGGAGGAGGTGGCAAAGTGGTCACCGCGCGGATGTACTGAAACCAAGGACTCGGATTCAAGTTCCACCGCAAGGCGCCGACAATTTTCAACTATCGGCGAGTGGCGGGAGATTACCCACATGCTGCCCCGATCATCAGTCAACCCTAAGCTTCAGGGACTTTGGTCACGAGGGGCACCGAGGGGCAGCATGGGCCAAGGAGAAGCCATATATCACGGCAGCCACTTTAAACAAAATTGTCCCGCGCCACTGACGGGTTGGGGCCGTTCACCAAGCCCCACAAGAAAGCTTACGGGCGCAATGGACAGTAAATGAAAAAAATAATGAATAAACGAATGCCAGAATCGGTAAAAGTTAGAAAGACCAAAGTAAAAGTAGATGTATATAGTAGATTTTTTTATTTATTTATTTATTTTTTTTTTTTTTTTACGTCTACACCCATAGCGCCGGTAGGTTTGCTATAGGGACCTGGATGGTGTTCGGCCCCAGCCCATCATGGCGCAGGCAAGTGTTTATAGTGGCGCCATCTTCTCTTGATATATAAAATGTATAATACTTTGCACTTCACTATTCAGTAATAAGATGGCCCGTGCCCGCCCCAAACACCTGCGTCGTCAAAGGATAAGAAAGGCAATAAAAGCGTCGAACAAATATATTGAGGAAGAATGTCGCCTGTTCAAGAGTATTCACCCCGGACAGAGAAAAAAAAATGAGATTGCGCCCAACACAGTGGAGCAACGAACGAGTGGGAAAGAAGGAAAGGATAGAAAGAAAGAGGGAATATGAGGATAAAATATGAAATAAGAGGGAATGGGGGAATAAGAGGATACAAAACAAGTAAGGAAAGAGAGAAAAAAAGATAGAGGGAAAGAAAGAATGCCACAGAAAATAGGAAAAGGACCGTTGCTTTGTCAGGATAAGAACCTTCATTGAAAACAGTTGTCATGTGATGGTTGTGTTCACCACCTAAAGGAAGAGAAGAAGCTTGTGCTGTAACCCTCGACTCGAATCGTCACGGAGATGGAGAGAGCGCCGAGGAAAGGAAGGGAGAACATTTGTTGGGGTCACTATTATCTGTACTGTTATGGTCATTCCTCTGTTTGTTCGTCTTCTGGGTCCTGACACATTGCCTTTTCAAGCGTGTGTCGCTATAGTGTGCTCACCGTCCACCAGAAGATAAAGAAATCGTACCTTAATCTTAACCTTACAGTTGTCAAGAGAAGGGAAGAGAATTGAAGATAAGCAGACAGAAGGGCGTTGCCTTTTCAAAAGTGTGACATTCGTTGGAGCGAGAGTCGCTGGTGTGTTCGCGTCGGCCACCAGTAGATAAAGACATCGTACCTTAATCTTAACCCTACAGTTGTCAAGAGAAGGGAAGAGAATTGAAGATAAGCAGACAGAAGGGCGTTGCCTTTTCAAGAGTGTGACATTCATTGGAACGAGAGTCGCTGGTGTGTTCGCGTCGGCCACCAGAAGGAAAATAAATAACTTGTGCCCTAACCCTACAATCGTCAGAGAGATGGGACGAGAATTAAAGAAACGTAGAGAGAAGAGAATTGCCTCGGTGTGTTGTCTTCGCTCTAACCGTGAGAAGGAAAAGAAAGACTTGTCCCTCAACCCTATACAACCGTTAAGGGAAAGGAAGGAGAATTGAAGTAGAGAGAAGAGCAATGTCTTTTCATGAGTGTGACCTACATCGAGAATAGAGTCCCTGCTGTTTTGTTCGCTCTGACCTCGAGAAGGAAAAAATAACGAGTGCCGTAACCCAACAATCGACAAGGAGAAGGAAAAGAGAATTAAGGAAAGGTAGGGGGATCGACGTTGCTTTTGTTTTATATAACCTCTCCCGAGAAGATACTTGGCTCTGACCACGAGAAAAAAAAAAGTACAAGTGCTGTAACCCAACAATTGACAAGGAAAAGGAAAAGAGAATTAAGGAATGGTTGGAGGATCGACGTTGCTTTTGTTTTATATAACCTCTCCCGAGAAAATACTTGGCTCTGACCACGAGAAGAGAAAAGTACGAGTGCCATAACCCAACAATTGACAAGGAAAAGAAAAAGAAAGAGAGAATTTAGGAATGGTAGAAGGATCGACGTTGCTTTTGTTTTATGTAACCTCTCCCGAGAAGATATTTGGCGTTCCTGTCGCAGCAGTCAGCAGAAAGAAAAGGGCAAGTGGCTTAACCTTATCCCTAGAGAAGTTAAGAAGGAAAGAGTGCAGCGGAAAGATAGAGGAATGTTGTTTTTCCATGTATCTAACCTCCATTAAAAAGATAGATGGTGTTCGCGTAGCGGCAACCAGTAGAAGGAAAAGAACCTGTAACCGAAGCCTAGACTCATCAAGGAAACGGAAAAAGAGCTGCGGAAAGGCGAGGTTAGAAGGGCGTCATTTTTTCCTGTCTATCCTCCACCGAGATATAGGTGCACGCCTCGCAGCAGCCAATAAAAGGAAAATAACATGCAACCAAAGCCTATACTCATCAGGAAGAAGGAAAAAGAGCTGCTGAAAGGCGAGGTATGAAGGGCGTCATTTTTTCCTGTCTTTACCCTCCACCGAGATACTGGTGCACGCCTCGCAGCAGCCAATAGAAGGAAAATAACATGCAACCAAAGCCCATACTCATCAGGAAGAAGGAAAAAGTGCTGCTGAAAGGCGAGGTTAGAAGGGCGTCATTTTTTCCTGTCTTTACCCTCCACCGAGATACTGGTGCACGCCTCGCAGCAGCCAATAGAAGGAAGAGAACGTGTAACCAAAGCCTAGAATGGACATAGAGTATTAAGGGGAGAGCGCCGCGGATAAGGAGGATGAAAGTGGTCGCATTATCATGCATCCCTGTCGCCCGCACCGAAGCCAGAGGTGTCTTTTTTTTCATCGTTTCGTCCACTGGAACCTTTGCATGAGCCTTTTAATACATGAAAGAGACGAGAAAAAGAACAACACACAAACATGAAGGAATGGATAACTAACTAACTAACTAATTAACTAACTAACTAACTAACTATTTAATTACCTACCTACCTACCGCCGTGTTGATCGTTACTCCCACAATAAAATGAGTTACTGACATGACGTTTGAGAGAAGGAGAACCAGGAGGAAGAGGCTTGTGGTCTGTTCTTTCTGTAGCCTTCGGTATGCCATTATTAAATTTTGAGAGAGAGATATATGTTATGTTTCTTGTTATTTCCCACTGTAAAGAAATAGACGACTTTTGGAGGAGAAGGAAATAGGAAAAAAAGAAGTCCGTTGCTCCTTTATTTCCTGCAGCCTTGGGTATGAGAGCGGTTAATGGGAAAGTTAGGTGCTCGGTTTGTTTACGTTTATCCTCACCGTTAAGTATGCAATAGTCGTGGATTTCTGACGGGGGTGGAATATGAAGTAGCAGTCCCGGGTCTCTGGTCTCCCTGTAGCACCCGGTATCAGAGCAGTTCCTTCTTCCCGTATGTAAAATAAGATACAAGTTATGTGTATCGTACTTCCCGCCGCACAGTAAGTAAAAGACATTATTTATGAGGAATGGGGGAGTCTGAGAAAGCGGAACGGGGTCTCTTTGTGTTAGTGTAGCATTTGATATGACAGCAATCTTTCTTCCGACCGTTTAATATACAGTAAGATACACATTCTGTTTATTGTTCATCCCACCATAATGTAAGTGGGGTAGATGGTATTTTTTAAGGAAGAAAGTAATATTAGAAAGTTGTGCACGATTTCTTGTTTTCGTTTATTGTTTTCTCGTCATAACACAAGTGACGTATGCGAATTTGTTTTTTTATTTTTTATACAGAAGGCGGTTATATGATAATGTGGCGAGTGCTGTCTTGATGTCTCGTGCCATTCAGAATCAATAGAAACTCTCTTGTTCCCTTTGTAATGTTAAATAGTGACCATACATTTTGAGAGAGAGAGAGAGAGAGAGAGAGAGAGAGAGAGAGAGAGAGAGAGAGAGAGAGAGAGAGAGTATATGCATGATCTCTTGTATTCTTGTATTAATCCACACATCCAAGTAGGTCCTTCTTGCTATGGTATCTAATGAGTGTATTCCCCTCCATCCTACCGTAACATCAGGTCGGGGGAAAGTGTTTTGAGAGGAAGGGAAAGGAAGAAGGTCTGCATTGTCTCATGTCTTCCTGTAACCTTCAGTGCATCAAAGACATCGCTCCCTCTCTCTACCGCAGCATTCTGTATTAAACTATTCTCCTCATTGTTCGGTATACATTGAGCGTCATTCATTGTACGTATCAGATGCCAGACTATAGTGAATGCGTGTATAATGAGCGTTATTGTACTCGATGTAATGTGGCTCTCGTGGGTAAACATGAAAATACTTGATGATAGTTTGGTTTATATGATTATAATTTATATATGAAAATACTTGATGATATTTTTATGTTAAGCTTGTCTGTCTGTCCGTCTGTCTGGCTGTATGTCTGGCTGGCTGTCAATGGGTGTATGTACGCCTCTGTGCAATGCTGTTCCCTATTAGTCTGTCTGTCTATCTGTTTGTCATGGTGTCTAACTCTCTTTCTCTCTCTCTGTCTGTCTGTCTGTCTGTCTGTCTTTCTTTCTCTCTCAGTCTCCACCCTCCCTCCCCCGCTCTACCCCGGGGAAATAGCGGACACATATCGGATACTAGCGACAGGGAATTAATCAGTACAGACAGGTGAGCCGAGGTAGCTGATGGAACGAGGGAGTGGCCGCGACTGATTGATCGATTGATTGACTGACTGAAAATAAACAAAAAGATAGATATATAAATAGATAGATAGATAGATAGATAGATAGATAGATAGATAGATACATATATAGATAGATAGATTGATAAATAGATAGATAGATAGATAGATAGATATTTAGATACATATATATATATAGATAGATAGATAGATAGATAGATAGGTAACTTATTGAGAGTAAAATCAACTATATACGAATACATCATAGTCATTGTTTTTTGCTATTATCCATAAAGACAATGTAAACGGTGAAAAGGTTACATAAAACAAGACATTTCCCTATACAATATCCCATTACAACCACATAGTGACACAATAATATCCTCAATTCTACCACAATGCTCAAAATAGTTAAGGAACACAAGATGACAAACGAAACACAAATTTGGTTATCTTTCTTACCTTTATCCCGTCCGCTGCGATTGGCACGGATCTCACCTTCATTGGTAGCCTGGTAACATACACTCCCAGGGTCTTTCTCTGCCTCTGTGGTGGATAGTGGAGTGTTTCCCATGTGGTATTGGTATGCTGGATATCCCCTCCCAAGGTGCAGGACTTTACTTTTTTTTTTCATTGAATTATAGCAGCCACTTTTGTTCCATTCCTGTAGCTTGGTGATGTCTTCTTGTAGGAAATCCGTAGTCAAAGGGTTAATAAGTTCTCATCATCCCGAATCAGTGGAGAATGGATTGGTTGCTAATTTCTAACATAACGATATCAGCTCTTTCACGTAATATGAGCATCTCTCCTTCTCAGTCCCTCGCGTCTTGCTGCGCCCCCTCACCAGCAGACAAACAGGTGCATGGCGCGAGTAAATACCTCACGTTAGCAGCACAAAGCGTAGGATTAAGTGGTGAAGCAGGCAGACAGACACTTCCCATAACTCAACCCCTTTTTTGGGCAGGTAAGAAGGAGGAAGAGAAGGAGGAGGTAGAGGACGAGGAAGCGGGGTCATTCATTGTTATTTTCACGAGTATGAACATTGAAATTATGACTCTCTTAACCTTGGTATATAGACAGATAGAAAAAGATGGATACCAGATAGCCAGACAGAGAAACAGATACTTAAACAGACACACACACACACAGAGAGACCTATTTATCTCTAACTAAAGAAAGCAATGAAATGAATCAGGAGCAATTATTTTCGAGGTTATGGATTCAGATAGATACAGATAAACTGATAGATAGGTAAATTTAGAGAGAGAGAGCATCCTATTTTTTTTTTCTTCGTTTCCCGACACAATCTACAGCAGCCTGCCATGAGAGTGTTTCTGGATGCTGTGTATTGGTGCTAGTGTTGCTGGTGTTGTTGTGGTCTTTGTGTTGCTAAGAAGCTGAAACACACACACACACACACACACACACACACACACACACACACATACACACACAAACACATTTATATAGTACTCGTTTGTTGAAGAGCTAATAAATTTTGGTTTCAAGTTTGGTATCTCTTTTTTTTCTTTGCGTTTCCTGATTTTCGTTTGCATCGGATGTAGCGGGACTCTTTTTTTTTTATATATAATAGAAGGTTGCTCTGTTGCCGACATTTTTCTCTCTATGTTATTTTTCACGGTTTGATATTTCTGGTTTTGCATTTCCTGTGTTTTTTTATAATTTTCCGCTGGCGGGGGATGTAGGTGGATTTTTTCTTCATTTGTTTTTATATATAGTTGTTCTTCCGTCTGTTTCTGGTATTTTGTCTAATTTCTTTTACAGCAGAGGAAACAGCTCAAGGGCAAAAACAAAAACAAAACAACAGACCGCAAGAAAAAAACAAAGAAAAATTCGCTACATTAAAAGCCCACAATATTTTTTTCTTCTGGCTCTTCGTCAATCTTCTTCACCGTAATAATTGAGCCAACAAGCACCACACGTTTGTCTGTCCCAAGTTTAGGATGTGGCGCAACGTTGCCAAATTGTCGAACTCAGCCTCTTATATTTACAGACTTCCGACCCAAAACTGTCTCCTGGGTCCCAAAACAAAGTTCATTTATAGTTATTAAAATAGTTAATTCATGATGTTTCTTGGGAATAGCCAGGCATCAGAACCGGTAAACACTATGCTCTGAGTACGATAATCTGGCAACGGTGATGTGGCGGGACTTCTTTTTTTAATTTCTTTTATATATTAGTTGGTCGGTTTCTTTGGCGGGATTTTCTATATCGTTTTCCCATAACTCCTGGTCGATCCCCTTTACCGTACTGATGAAGCCGACAAGCCTCACATGTTCCTGTCTGTCTGTCTTGTTTTTCATTCTTTTTTATGTAATACTTGGTAGTCTTGCCGGCAGTTTCTGTATATCTTTTTTCTTCGTAACTCTTCGTCTCTCTACTGTAATGATCACCCCAATGAGCAGTTTATGTTCCTGTCTGTCTGTCTTTTTATTATTTTTTATATAATAGTTGAGCGTTGCCTACAGTCGTATACATATATTTTTTCTAACACTTTTTCGATTTTCTTTACCGCACTGATCACGCCGACAGGCAGCTCATGTTCCTGTCTGTCATAAGTGTAATGTTCAGCTCGTGAGGTTGTCCGGCGCGTCCGTCACCCAAAACTTTCAGGAAGGCGAGGCAACACTTCTGCCTGATTTTTCAAACGCCGTTTTAGTCTTTATTAACAATACCGTGGCGGATTTGTTTTTGTCTTGACCCGTTTTTCAAGGCGTGGTTTGTTGGTTTTGTTGATTTTAATATACCACTTTTTACGACTGAGTTTGCAATATGTCGACTTAACTCCGTGAAAATTCAACACTTTGAACTCCGTCTCAAACATGGAATTAAAAAGCTGAACCAGCCACATAACAGTTAGAATACTTGTACGACGCCTTAAAATTCTGGCGTTAACATGAGAGCAGGCGGCCGAGGGTCAGCCTAGGCGGCAATAATATTTATTTGTTTGGTAGAATAAACCTTTCAGAGTCTGATTTTGATGTTAGTGCTCTTATTAATTATAATGGAGGGGCAAACTGAAGTGAAAATTACTTAATGAATGCTGAAGCAAGTCCAAATGAACAGAAATAAAGAAAAGCAAGGAACTACCTTAGATATGATCTTCTTCTTCTTCTTCTTCTTCTTCTTCTTCCAACCCCACCAGTGAAAATAAGACGTTATACAAAGAAGAAAAATAAGCTATGACCATTGCACCACAAGGAAGAACTTTTACAATAATCTAAACTACTGAACGAGGCATGATAAGCTCGTTAAGGAATAGCATCAGTACCTCCACGCCTGCCGACCGAAACATCACACACTCGTTAGACAATCACTTGAAGGCACTGAAGTGATGATGACAGCAAAGCGACGTATTAGTTAGTTAATCTATCAAGCTATCTATATACCTATCTATTTATATATTATCAATCGACTATCTCTATATCCATCTATTTAATGTTGTATATTATCTTCTACGTACTATGACCCGTGCATTTTAAATTTCATCTCCCTCCCCCTTCTACCCCTCCCAGTCCCCCGCCAATCACGGCCGCCTTGTATCAACCTCACCACATCAAAAAGAGATGCATAAGTAATCATATAAGTAATCGTACAGTTCATAGCACTGGTAAAAGACTTCAGAATATAATAAGAGTAACAAAACCTAAAAGATCACTGAATTATACCCATTTTTTCACTACAACGAGTGTGATCAACAAGGGGCTAGCGTGTGAGCTTTCGCGGCACGGTGATAGAAAACGAGTCTCGGCTGGCGGTGGTGGCGGTGGGTTGGTCACTGGTCACTGGCGCGTGTGTCGTGGTGAAGTGACGGGAACTTGTGTCGTTGTTAGTCGGTAAGTAAGTTTTGTGGTATTCATACTTGGTGAAGGAAGTGTGTGAGCTGTGGTGAGTGTGTGGCGGTGTTTGTGGTGTGGTGGTGCTGAGTGGTGCTGAGTTAATGGAGTTAGGGTTTCTTTCACAGTCGTTTTGTTTGTTTTGATCGTTACCAATGGCGCCGATCGATGCTATAGTTTTCCACGTGAAACTGGCCGATGGGGTAGTGGCGGCTGCAGAGGAAGCGAGAGGTGTTGAGAGTGTGTGGCAAGGTGCGGGGCTAGGCTAACCCCGCAGCCGCCACTACCCCATCGGTCAGTTTTAAGTTGAAACTCTATAACGGCTGCCGCCATTAGTAACGATCAAAACAAAACGACTGTGAAAGCGGCTCTTATAAGTGACGATGGAGTGAAGGGAGGAGGGTGAAGGGTAATGGACGGGGTGAGACATAAGCCGTGACGTCACAAATGAACCCAAACAATCCGAAGCTTCGAGATAGAGTACCTTAGGGCAATATTCTTCCATCTTCCTTTGCTGCGACCTGCCTTTGCCATTAACATTACCCTTTTGGCACGTTTAGAAGCCTCTTAGGATTACTTGAAACCTGGGTATTTATATAGACATGGGGAACGAAAGTAGAAGTAGAAGTAGTAGGCTAATTCGACCCGTAACCTCGAGATTGAGTAATTTAGGGTTATATTCTTCCACTTTGCCTTATTGTGACCTACCTATGGCATAAGTATTACCCCCTTTGATAAGATAGAAAGCGTTTTGAGAGAGCTAAGAGCTGTGTACCACCCGCCACCTGGTATTTCGTTATTAGTAAACAAACGAACGAGGTTGGAATTGCTCACTGCATCGTCTGCTGGTTCACTTCTCTCGTGATCCGTCCTCCCAAGAACCCTGCCTTCGAAAATAGGAGTAACGTAAAGTAGTAGATTAATAATTACATATGTTTTGCTAAGTGTTGTTTTTCTGTACTCCTATGTTGTTTTCTACTGCATTGTGGTGACTTCAGAGTTGCCGTATGTGGAAAAAACGCGGGAAAAGTAACAAGACAGCCATCTAATCACAGCGCTACCCTTGTCTTCCCTCTCTCCCATTCATCCTTTATTGTTGTTTCTCACTCTGTTCCTTACTTTCCTCCGCTTTCTACTATATATTAAAAATTTGTTCTCCGTTCTTGTTCTCTTCCCATTTTCCACACCTTCCATTTTCTATACTCTCCTCCCTTCCTCCCCTTCTCCTCCTCCTCCTCCTCCTTTCTAACGATGCCAGGTTAAAGTGTTAGTAGTGGAAGCGGCCACATACACTCATTTCAGGAAGTGCGTGTTTTATATAATTTAGTGGCACACGCGGCCATAAATAACGCATCAGCTGGGGGTCATCAGTCACAGCTTAATATCATTGTAAGCGCTGCGGTGTTGACTTGACCCACATTTTTTATCACTGAACATTCATGATTTAAAAGAAATAAAAACATTAAACTGTCAGGCTGCCGCCCGTGCTGGCCGGGATGTGCGGCCATGGGTGCAACTTATTGATGTTATTATTTAGCGAAACTGTCAACTCTTTACTTTCTGCGCGAGAGGACCATCGCATATTTAAATAATAAATCGCTAGAAAAATTTGCTCATACCACAAAGCATGTATTGAATTTGTGTGGATTAAATACACTCGGTAACAAATTGCAATATAGCGGTTGACAATGTAATAAACTTTTATGTTGCTGTCTGCAGGCCTCCGGCAACGTTCATACGCTGGACGCGGTGCTTTGTGTGTTTGTTATCCGAGTACTGCTGTGTAATGATATGAACGCGTGCATCATGCACATAGCGAGGGATAACGTTTATTGTTAAATAATGATCCTGGCTATAACGATGTTTGGCAACCATTAGTTTTTTCCTCCAAATATTTTTTATATCAAATATATAGTTAAAACACACACAATGTAATATATATATATATATATATATATATATATATATATATATATATATATATATATATATATATATATATATATATATATTTTTTTTTTCTCCGTGCATGCCCATAACGCCGGTGGGCCATCTTAAAGCCGACTACCCGGTCACCGTCTTGCTGCAGTGTGTGTTGGTGCAAGGACGGCTACTAAATACATAAATAATGTGCTGGTAGTTTGAGTGGCAGGTGTGTTAGTGCCTGAATTCTTAGTGGTCCAAATTGTGGTAGGGGTGTTATTCGCAGTAACTGTGGCAGGGGTGTTATAGGTAGTATTGTTAGTGGTAATAATTATGACAGTGCTGTTTGTGATAGTGTTTCTAGAGGTAATAGCTTTGGCAGTGGGTCTTGTGATAGTAGTTTTAGTTTATGGCAGGAGTTAGTGATTATTAGCCGTGGTAGGTTTTTGTTGGTAGGAAATCACAGTTAGGAAGTTGGACAGTGTTGTCAGTGATAGCTGGAAAGTAGCGTTAATAGTGGCAGCGGAATAAGTCTCTCTCTCTCTCTCTCTCTCTCTCTCTCTCTCTCTCTCTCTCTCTCTCTCTCTCCATTAAGTTTTCTTCCTCGCTTCAAATTACTCAATTCTAAACCACCTGTCTGCAACCCCCTTCCCTCCCCCCCTGCAACACTCTCTCTCTCTCTCTCTCTCTCTCTCTCTCTCTCTCTCTCTCTCTCTCTCTCTCTCTCTCTCTCTCTCTCTCTCTCTCTCTCTCTCGAGCCATTTAGGTGTAATGTCTCTGGAGGGAAGCAAAACGGTTCTCCTTTTTCCTCGACATTCCTCCTCTGTTAACAGCCGTGCAATGTGGAGGAGGAGGAGGAGGAGGAGGAGGAGGAGGAGGCGGAGGCGTAGGAGGGTGAGTAAGCAGAGGGAAGCAAATAAATGAGGAACAGGAAGAGGAAGAGGAGCCAGAAACATGAGAAGAGGAGGATGAGGAAAGACAATTATCATGTGCAGATTGAAGTCTTAATTATCTGTATGAAAAAATGCAACTTGTCTTTTTGTATTGTATTGCTGTGTGTGTGTGTGTGTGTGTGTGTGTGTGTGTGTGTGTGTGTGTGTGTGTGTGTGTTTTACAGCTAAAGAGACAGTTCAAGGGCTCCTGAATAGAGGTCAAAGGAGTGTCCAAAAAGAGAGGTCAATTTCGGGAGGAGAGGTGTCCTGATATGTGTGTGTGTGTGTGTGTGTGTGTGTGTGTGTGTGTGTGTGTGTGTGTGTGTGTGTGTGTAATTAGCGTGCGTGCCATGAAAAGGGGTGAAGGGAAGGGAGTTTGAATTAAGGAAGTTTACCTTTTCACATTTTACGGTTCGCTCGTTGCCTTAACTAGGAATTAGGACGGGAATGAAAAAGACTCGTTTGCAAGCTCCCGAAAAAAGGCAAGAAAAATATATCCGATTGTAGAGGCAAGAGAGGAGTTGAACTTTTATTTTAGAGTTAAATAAAATAAATGACACGGACTCATTCAAGTTAAAAAATTTCGGATCATTCTACGGGAAAATAGTTGAGTATATTCTTGAAATTAGTAAAAAAGTGGAAATAGTTTTTTTTCTTTTTTAAACAGAATATCTAAGAGAAAATAAAAATTGGTTAACAGCCATTGGCAAAGACATTTCTGTTTAATGACTTCACACACACACACACACACACACACACACACACACACACACACACACACATTCCTCCTTTATGCGTTGTGTTAAAGTTGTCACCATCAGGATGCCTGTTAGGAAGAAGAAGAAGAGGAGGAGGAGGAGGAGGAGGAGGAGGAGCTGTGTGAGTGGAGCAGGTGGAGGTGTCATGCGGCACAAACTAAGAGGAAAGAGGGGTACACACACACACATACACACACACACACACACACACACACACACACACACACACACACACACACACACACACACACACACACACACCTCCTTCCCTCCACCCTCCCCTCCCAAACACACTCGCGCCGAACAATGTCGTATGAGAAAAAGAAAATCAAGGAAATTGTCACAGACTTCTCATGTGTTGGCCAAGAGTGGTATTTGGCTACATGGACGAAGAGGTAGCGAGCATGGTGATAGTGACATTGATCCGCTCCTGGTCAGAATAATAGGCAATAGTATGGCCTCCACTTAAACTTATACAAATACACTTACACATACAAAGAAGATGAAGAATGCAAAAAGTAGTAAACATTATAGTGGATACGTTGCGTTTGCTATATTTAGAAGGAGGAGAGATATGCCTGCAGTGTTTGTGGCGATGAAAAGAGTAGACAGAATTGATAGAAAGGATGCGGGAAGCAGGAGTGTATGGAGGACGTAAATAAAAGTTGAAGATACAAGTTGCCTGAAAGATGACAAGAAATATAGCTTCCACAATAGATGGGCACCGAACAGTGGAAAAGTCTGTGCGAAGATTGGTTGAATCAGGACACCTCTCCTTCCAAAATTGAACTATATTTCGGCCTTTCCTCTAACTCTATAGGAGCAGTGAGTAGCGGGCTTTTTTTTTCACATTTGTTACCTTTTTTATGCCCTTGAACTGACTCCTTTGCTGTAAAAAAGAAAACAATCTCAGAGGCGGGACCCCACCAGCGTTGCGCATTACCACGATAACACAGCTAGGCAAATACACAAACAAAAGTATCACCACTAACCCACCAAAATCCCTCTTATCCCCCCTCACACAAATCTTCTTACTAACCACCCTCTCTCTCTCTCTCTCTCTCTCTCTCTTGTATATATCACTTTTTCCGGGTTAAAATTCCTGGAAAACCCATTTGAGTTGATGAAAGGCGCGAGGCGAGGTGGCAGGGAGCGGGAACAACACCATGCAGGAATAGAGCGTCGCCTTTTTCCTCCTTCCCCGAACGGCGGCCGGCGTGCGTGGGGCAACACTCCCGCGTGATGAAAGGTTGTCTTGTGTTGCAAACCTGTTGAAAGGCTACTCACGTGTCGTGTGTGTGTGTGTGTGTGTGTGTGTGTGTGTGTGTGTGTGTGTGTGTGTGTGTGTGTGTGGAGGGATTATAAATTTATAAAGAATGAACGAAAGATGGAATTGTAAATGGCAAGGGTTGAGCTTGCGAGAGAGAGAGAGAGAGAGAGAGAGAGAGAGAGAGAGAGAGAGCCAAACAAAAACAGCTGCGATTTCTCCATCAATATATATATATATATATATATATATATATATATATATATATATATATATATATATATATATATATATATATATATATATATATATATGAGCAATTACAAACGTAAAGTTTTGCTTATATTTTGTTTCAAAATGTTAATTATGATAGCAGGTAGCAATAGTACACTTTTTTTTCTGTTATTTTCATAAAATGTTATCATTAGTATTATGATCATTATCATCATTCGTTGCAATAAACTTAATTCTACTGCTGCCACTATTGCTACTACTACTACTACTACTACTACTACTACTACTACTATAAGTGAAACCATTTCACCGAGTCCGTTTTGGCGTTGGGTCCCGCGGGTCCTTTCCTCCCCGCTGCTCTGCCACACAGTCCCAACACCTATTTCTTCCTCTCATATGTTACCTATAGCTAACATATGAGAGGATGAGATAGGTGTTGGGACTGTGTGGCAGGGCAGAGGGGAGGAAAGGACCCGCGGGAGCCAACGCCTCAACCTCAAATGGTTTCACTATGCTACTACAACTACTATTACTACTACAACTACTTATGTTACTACTACTACTACTACTACTACTACTACTACTACTACTACTACTACTACTACTACTACTACTACTACTACTACTACTACTACTACTACTACTACTACTACTACTACTACTACTACTACTACTACTACTACTACTACTACTACTACTACTACTACTTCAACTCTATTACTACTGCATACTGTCGGCTTTTTTCTCCTCTTCCTCGTCCACCTTCCCTTTTCCTTTCACCCTCACCCACTACCTTTCCATCTCCTTCCTCATTCTTTCCCCTTGTCGTCTCTTTTCATTCTCCTTTGTAAACTCTTCTCCTTTCCTCTATTTCCTCCTCCTTTGTCTTCCTTGCTTCCTCCTTTCCTCCCCTCGTTTCCTCCCTTCATATCCCTGCACTGGTATCTTACTCTCTTCCTCCTCCTCCTCCTCCTCTTCCTCCCCTTCATTCTCTCTCCTTCTCTCTCCCATCGCCTCCAGCCAAAAGCCTTGCTCACCCTAACCTCCATAAACAATAAGGTTCCTTCCTCCTCCTCCTCCTCCCTCTCCTCTTCCTTTTCCTTTTCCTCTTCCCTTTCCTGATTTTGTGCTTCTTGTTCTGCTTCCTACTGTTCTTTTTTTCTCCTTCTATCTTCTTATTTTTTCTCCTTTTCTCTTCCTTCATTTGTTTTTGTTGTTTTGTTGTTCTTGTTTTTGTTCTCGTTTTTGTTCTTGTTCGTCTTCTTTTTCTTCTTCTTCTTCTTCTTCTTCTTCTTCTTCTTCTTCTTCTTCTTCTTCCTTTTCTTCCTCTTCTTCTTCTTCTTTTGTTCTCCTTCCTCATTTTCTTCATCTTCTTCCTCATCTTCTTCTCTTTCTTCATCATCATCATCATCATCATCATTTTCTTCTTCTTCTTCTTCTTCTTCTTCTTCTTCTTCTACTACTCCCTCTTGTTCCGTTCCGTTTCCCCTTTCTGCTCATCTGAATCACATCCCTCCCTCCTCCTTTTCCTCCTCCTATCTCCCTTCTCTCACTCATGTAAATTTCCATATCTGTCACTGGGAACAAATATGGCATTCTCTTTTCTTCACCAGTTTATCTCTGTCAGTATCAAGCTGCAAGGGGAGGAGCCGAGCGGAACAGCGGTAGCATTTTGTTTCCCTACCCTTTGCCGTATAGCCACATTGTAACCTGTATAAGCAATGACGTAAGGGAGGGTTCTTTAAGGGGTGTAAGAAACAGAGGTCCATATTAACAAACTCTTCGAAGGCTTGGTCCATCTATTGGCCATATTCTAAAACATTTCGGAGCCCAACTACATATATTTGACAGGGCTTTCGTAGTTTTGATGAATTCCATGGGTAGTTTCATGATCCTTTTGGTAGTTTGACCCTTCTTCTGTACCATGACCCCCAAAAAACACTGATGAAAGGAAGGTGTCTGGATTACATGGGTAGTTTTGGAAGGCTTCTGCGACCCGTGAAGGTGAAAAACACTCATTGACAGCCCGACGTAGCTCCTCTCTGACCTTGAAAAACGTTCGTAACAAGAGCCACAAACGTTTGATAGTACGCGTGTGAGGAGTGGTTGATGACAGGGTACCAGACGGCCGCGAGAGTCACACAACTCGGTCTTGTTAGTCTTTATTATTCAACTGGGTCGGCGTTAGAGAGGGAGCGATTGAAGAGTGTTTGATTGGACATGGGGTGGTGCTTCAGGGAGAGAGGGAGGGAGGGAGAGAGGAAGGGAGGTGTTGTATGTGATGCTACGTAACACACTCTTTCAGTATTTACTTCATCTTTGTTTTATCTTTTTCTTTCTTCCTTGTTTCTCTTTTTTTCCTCCTCTCCTTCCTTCTTCCCTTTCACATTATCTTCCCCATGTCTGTTTTTGTCTTTCTATGTTTTCTGGTTACCGTGTCTTCTTCTTTTCCATTTCATTCTCTCCTTTTCCTCTTCCGTCGCTTCTTCCTTATTTTCCTTACGTTTTATCCTTGTCCATCTCCTTCTTCCTCTCTTCCCTTTAATGTCCCTCGTTGTTTCTCCTCTTCCTATTCCTCTGTTTATCTTTTCAATACGCTTTCTTGATCTCTCTCCTCCTCCTCCTCCTCCTCCTCCACCACCTCCTCCTCCTCCTTTTCTTTCTCGTCTTCCTCCGTATCTATTCTCTACACCTTGATCCTCCTCCTCCTCCTCCTCCTCGTCCTCTTTCTCCTCCTCTTTCTCATCCCCCTCGCTCTCCTCCTCCTCCTCTTCCTCTTCTTCTTCTTCTTCTTCCTATCTCCTTCATCCTCCTTCTCATTTTCCTTGGCCCACCTCCTTTTCCTTCTCTTTCTCCTTCTCCCTCTCCTTCTTCTCCTTCGCTTTCTTGAACTTCTCCTCCTCCTCCTCCTCCAATTTCTCTTTCCTCCTTCCAATTCGCAGCCTTGATCCTCGTCCTCCTCCCTATCTATTCTCCTCTACGCCTCTTGATCCTCTTCCTCCTCCTCCTCCTCCTCGTCCTCTTTCTCCTAAACATTTCAGCGCGGGCCACACCAACGCCACACGCATCAGTTATCACAGCAGTACAAGCTTTCCCGGCGCTCATCAGGGAAACAAACATCCAGGGCTGCGGAAACATATCGCTCCCCAGCGCATACATAAAACCTTCCTTCAGGGCTTTCTCGTGGCGGCGGCAAGGAGGGCAGCTAGGCCGGGCAAGGGGAGGAGTGGCAGGGTGGATGGGGGTCTAGAAGGAGAGACGAAGATAGGCATGGGAAGGGATAAACGTGTTGGAAGTCTTAGGGGAGCAATGAGGGTGGGGAGAGGGGTGAAGGAGGAGAGGAGGAAAGGTGGAGGAAAGGTAGAAATGGGGCTAGAAGGAAGAGGAAGGAGTGTGTAGGAGTTAAGGAATGGGTGAGAAGGTGGAGGAGGAGGGGAAGATATGAGGAAAGTAGGGGAAGTAGTGAGGAAGTAGAGAGAAAAATTAGCATGGGGTTGGTTGGTAATGGGACTGGTGGATAGGGGAAGGGTTGGTAATGGGACTGGTGGATAGGGGAAGGTTTGGTAATGGGACTGATGGAGGGAAGGATGGGACTGGTGGATGGGGGGGTTGGTAATGGGACTGGTGGATAGGGAAGGATTGTGGGGTTGTGGTGTGTGTGTGTGTGTGTGTGTGTGTGTGTGTGTGTGTGTGTGTGTGTGTGTGTGTGTGTGTGTGTGTGTGTGTATAGTACCTTAAATAATTCTGAAGGGTAGGTACAAAGACTGAACGGGGAATTCCACAGAGAGCATGACAGTAGGTCTGAAAATGTGATAAATGTGAATGTGAAAGGAAACATCGATTGGCCAGATGAATACAAATCTTACACGAAACTCTTGAGAGAATTGAGGAATACACAAGTAGAGGGTTATTGAAGAAAATTACCCCACCCCCCAAAAAGAAAGATTAGGAATGCGATAGGGCACTTTTGGTAAACCTAGTAATATAGGGAGTGGAGGAGTAAGGAAAAAGTGTTGTAGATTATTAAAAGAGGATGTGAAGATGTATGGGGTTAGGATGGAGGCGATGTCAGGCATAGCTTAAAAGAAAGGATGTTAAACGACTAGTGAGGTTTGGGTTGAATGAGGCGTAAAAAATCGCGATGGTCTAATTAAGGGTTTTCTGTCGCTAATTAACTTAACGAACGAACATTAATTAGGACATCGTAAGCGAACAGGAGAGAATTGGTGTCAACGAATTCCAATAAAAATGGTTAAGTGATTGGCGTTCATGTTACGAGTTCCACCCTCGCCTCCTCCTCATCCACTTTTCCTCCACTTTTTCCCCTTTTCCTCCTCTTTTTCCCCTTTTCCTCTTTTTCCCCTTTTCCTCTTTTTCCCCTTTTCCTCTTTTTCCCCTTTTCCTCTTTTTCTCCTTTTCCTCCTCTTTCCCATTTTCCTCCTATTTTTTCCATTTTCCTCTTTTTCCCATTTTCCTCCTATTTTTTCCATTTTCCTCCTCTTTTACCCCTTTTTCTCCTCTTTTACCCCTTTTCCTCCTCTTTTTCCCCTTTTCCTCCTCTTTTTCCCCTCTTCCTCCTCTTTTTCCCCTTTTCCTCCTCTTTTTCCTCCTCCTCTTTTTCCCCTTTTCCTCTTTTTCTCCTTATCCTCCTCTTTTTCCCATTTTCCTCCTATTTTTTCCATTTTCCTCCTCTTTCCCATTTTCCTCCTATTTTTTCCATTTTCCTCTTTTTCCCCCTTTCCTCCTCATTTTCCCCTTTTCCTCCTCATTTTCCAAACACACACACACACACACTCTTCTCTTTCCTCCTCTCTTCTTCCCTCCTATTTCATCCCTTCCCTTCCCTTCCCTACCCTTCTCCTCCATTTGCCTTCCTTCCCATTCCATCTCATCCCTTCCCTTTCCTTCCTCTCTCTTCCCTTTCCTTTCCTTTCCTTCCCTTCCCTTCCCTCCCTCCCCTCCCCATCCCTTCCTTCCTTCCCTCTTCATGTCCTCTATGCAAATGACTCACATTCATGAAATCTCAGCGCGCTTTTATGGGCCGAATTCACGGTTTTGTGGGGACTAGAGGAGGAGGAGGAGGAGGAGGAACACGGTGTCAGGAAGTATTGGGCAGAGAGAAGGTGACAGGGAGGGGAAGGGGGATTTAAATGATGGAGAAGGGAATAGAGAGAAGAGTGTGAGAGTGGATAAAGGGGAAGGGAAAGGACAGATGAGGTGAGGGAGGGAAGAGAAGGAAGGGAAGGGAAGAATGAAAGGGGCGGCAAGGGAATGGAAGGGCATGAAAGAGAAGGGAAAAGAAAGGAAGGGAGTGGAAGGAAAGATGATGGAAGAAAATGGAGAAGAAAGGAAGGGAAAGGTAGGGGAATGAGGGAAAGGTGGAGAGAGAGAGAGAGAGAGAGAGAGAGAGAGAGAGAGAGAGAGAGAGAGGGGGGGGTCTAGAAAAGGTTAATATTTGCATGTCGGGTCATTGAAGGGGTTGGGAAAGAGGGGGGTCGAGGGGGGAGGGGGGGAGGGGGTGGGAAGGGGGTGGCTAAGACTTGGGGGTGGGGGGGTCGTCTTGGTAAGGGATTCGCGCCCCCGACACTGATTCGAAGAGAGGTTTTGAGGATTCACTCTCGGCAGGAAGGTAGTTTTTTTTTTTTTTAAAGCTTTGATTGGATTTGTTTTAAGCCTATCACTTCCCCTGTCTGTCTGTATGTATGTATGTATTTCTCTCTCTCTCTCTCTCTCTCTCTCTCTCTCTCTCTCTCTCTCTCTCTCTCTCTCTCTCTCTCTCTCTCTCTCTCTCTCTCTCTCTCTCTCTCTCTCTCTCTCTCTCCACACCAAAACTACATTAGCAACATTGATTCTTTTTCATTACTCTTTTTTTTTTCTTTCTACTTACTTTGAAACAACGACGCATTACCACTCTGTCTGTCTGTCTGTCTGTCTGTCTGAATGTGTCTGTCTCTTTGCCTCTCATTTTCCACACCAAACCACTACAACATCGACTTTTTTTTTCTACGTAGCTTGAAACAACGACGCATTATCACCGTCTGTCTGTCTGTGTGATTTTCTCTCTCTCTCTCTCTCTCTCTCTCTCTCTCTCTCTCTCTCTCTCATTTTCCACACCAAACCACAATATCGATCCTTTTTACAACTTTTTTCTACATAGCTCAAAACAACGACGCATTATCGCGCTAGTTTTTGGACGCTTTCCCTTTTCGGAGTTATCGGGTACTTTTTCTTTTTGTTTCCAAGCCCCGAACTGATCGCTTTTATTGTGTCGTTTAGCCGCCTACTCCCCCGCCATAACCTGCCGCTTGATGCTGTGTTAATAGCCTCTGGGAGCTCTCTGTGGCTCTGTGCGGGGCTGTATGTGGGAGGTCGCGTGGGTCTGTGTGGTTGTGTGTGGGTCTGTATTGCTGTGTGTGTGGTTCTGTGTGTCTGTATGGCTGTGTGTGGCTGTCTCAATGTATGGCTCTAAGTCTGTGACGATGTACTGTAGGCTCTGTGTCTTTGGTTATGTGGCTTTCTGTTGATCTATGTAACTTTCTGTCGCTTCAACTAGATCAGTCTTTCCTTATTTGTCTACAATTAGATTGGTGTTGTGTGGTTTATGTAGCAATGTGTCTGTATTTGGCCTCCTAGTATGTCGGTTTATGTTGCTATTTAACTATGTGTCTCTCTGTTATGTGGGTTTACTCTCTGTTATGTGGGTTACTGTGTCTGTATTCGGGTGTCTGTGTATTTTGGGTATCTGTATCTGGGTGTCTGTATTTGGGTATCTGTGTCTGTATTGTGGGTTTACTCTTTTATGTGGGTTTACTCTCTGTTATGTGGGTTACTGTGTCTGTATTCGGGTGTCTGTGTATTTGGGTATCTGTATTTGGGTGTCTGTATTTGGGTATCTGTGTCTGTATTGTGGGTTTACTCTTTTATGTGGGTTTACTCTCTGTTATGTGGGTTACTGTGTCTGTATTTGGTCTCTTAGTATGTCGGTTTATGTAGCTATTTATCTGTATGTTGCTCTCTGTTATGTGGGTTTATGTAGCTATTATGTGTCTGGAGCTTGGCGTACCTTGGTTTGTGTTGCTGTCTGTTACTATGGCGATCGGGGATACTTGTCTTTCCTCCTCTACCCAGAAACCTCAATCATAACCAACTCGAGTCAACGGCAGGGTCTAAACGTTCCCATTTTATTCTATGATTGCTCGTAATTCTCTTTCACTTGTCTTACTCGGTCTATTGGAAAAGCTACTCGTTTTGATGTAGCCATTTCCCCACAAAAGGAGTTCGTGGCAAGTTCATACGAAAGGGATCTGCTGTTCGGAGACTCTTGGAACTAATGACGATGGAAGGGGGGGGGGGGGGGTGAAATCTGTGCGCGTGTGTGACCTTTTCTTGCTCTTTGCGGCGAACTATGATATTGGAATAGAGTCGCCATTTACCCACAAAATAAGTTAGTAGAAAGTTCATAAGGAGCGGGCCTGGCATTCTGATATTAATTGAACTAATATCGAAGGAGTGGCCGGGGAAAAAAATTGTAAAACGGGCGTGCGTGACATAGTGTTGCTTTTTCTGACTTTACAAAGATACTAGAACTGAGTCACCATTTACCCACAAAAGAAGTTAGTACAAAACTCATAAGGAACGAGTCTGACATTCTGATATTTTTGGGACTAATGTCGAAGGAGTGGCCGGGGCAAAAAGATTGTAATATGGGCGTGTGTATTGCCTTGTGTCGCTGTTTGTGGCTTTACTGATACAAACATAAGACTCCTGGGAGAGGCTATTGAATCCATAACTTCAGCTCTGGATCACTAAGATTAGATTCTATGGTCAAGAGCTATCGATTTGCCACTTACCCACAAATGAAGCTCTTAGCAAGCTGACTAGACATACGGAAATTATTGGAACTCGTGTCAAAGGAATGGCCGAGGAAAAAAGTGTATAATGTGGGCGTGTGTGATTTTATGTTGCTATCCTTGGCTTCTGTGGTATTATAATCGAGTCGCCATTTAGCCACAAAAGGAGTAGGGAAGAGACCTGACATTCTGGTATTACTGAACCTAATGGCAAAGGAATGGAATGGGAAAAAGGAATGTAATATGCGCGTGTGTGACCTTGCATTGCTCTCTGTGGCTTACTACGGTACTGGAACCGATTATAAGGCATCGGATCAAAGGAAGATGTGTGCCCCCCTGCTCTGAGGCGTTACACCAAAAGTCTGCCCGAGGCTCCAAACCGCTTCACTCAAGGCCTTAACTCGCGTCTTTTGAAGGTTCAGCCGCTACTCTCGAGGCCTCATTTTGCGGCTAAGTGATGATGCGGGGATGCTGATGACACGGGGAGGACGGAAGGGCATGGCGGTTGTGTGTGTGGGGGGGAGGGATAGAGATGAGGGAGGGAGGGAGGGGAAGGAGCGTGGAATTAGTGTGATGGAGGAAGTGAGAGATCGGAGAATATATTGATTAAAAAAGGAATGGGGTATAAGGTTTGATGGGGGAGGGGATGGAGAAATAAATGGAGGGAGAAAGAAGGGAAAGATGCAATGGTTAGTGTGGAGGAAGTGGGGATGGATTACATGGGAGAATGGGGGGGGGGGGGGAGAAAAAGGAAGGCGGATGGGGATTGGTTTGTGAGGGGTGAGAGAGAGATGGAAATGAGGGGGAAAGGTGCAATGTTGTATGTAGTTGAAAAGGGGATGACGAGGAGGAGAATGAAAGGAAAAAAAGAAAAGGGCATGAAAGTCGTTGATGGCAGACATTTTCATAGTCTTTAGTGTTTTGAAAGTAAGTTTGTCTTTGATCGAGTTGTGATAAGTGTCGTTGGAAGTTATATAATGTTGTGTGTCGAAAGCAATCTCACCATTTTCCATTATGTATTGCCCGGAGGCTAACGATACCACCACCACCACCGCCACCACGATCATCAACACCACCAAC
This sequence comes from Eriocheir sinensis, assembly GCF_024679095.1. Taxonomy (NCBI): domain Eukaryota; kingdom Metazoa; phylum Arthropoda; class Malacostraca; order Decapoda; family Varunidae; genus Eriocheir; species Eriocheir sinensis. The sequence continues at coordinate 1,502,894 of NC_066570.1, forward strand.
ACCACCGCCACCACGATCATCAACACCACCAACACCACCACCACCACGATCACCAACACCACCAACACCACCGCCACCACGATCATCAACACCACCAACACCACTACTAACACCACCACCACCACCACCTCCACCTTCACCACCACCACCACTACCACTACCAACACCACCACCACCACCACGATCACCACCACCACCACCAACAACAACAACAACAACAACACCACTACCAACACCAACACCACCACGATCACCAACACCACCAACACCACCGCCACCACGATCATCAACACCACCAACACCACTACCACTACCAACACCACTACCACCACCACCACCAACACCACTACTAACACCACCACCACCACCAACAACAACACCACTACCAACACCACCACCAACACCAACACCAACACCAATACCACCACCACTACCACCAACACCACTACCAACACCAACACCACAATATACCTTTACCACTCCTGTTTTCACCACCAATCAACAATCCATTCATACATTTTCCTTCTCACCACCACCACTACCACCACCACCAACAACACCACCACCACCACCACCACGATCACCACCCCCACTACCACCACCACCACCACCACCATCAGCAGCACCACTAATATTGGAGTCGAGGAGTCGTGTCCCTTCACACTTGACGACACACGACATGGAGCGCCTCCTGCATCTGATGGGGGGTGAAGGGGGTGAGGGGTGGAGGAGGGGGGGAGAGGAGGCGCGGTGACTCTCCCTCTTCTCCCTAGCGATGAATGATATGACGCTGTGTATGGAGGGGCGATGTCTTGTCTCCCGGGGGTCCTGCTGTGTGTGTGTGTGTGTGTGTGTGTGTGTGAAGAATACGGACACTGTCGGTAATGCACGTGTTCCGGTTGTTGACCCAAGATCGAGGCTGGTTGGAGGAGCTGTCTGCCTTGGCCGCGTGTGTGTGTCCGTTGCGGGTCCGGCTGTGTTTCGCGGTGATCCTGCTGGCTTTTTTTTTCAGTTCCTGCTGTTTTGCAATGACTCTAGGCCTTATGTGTTCTACGTGGGTCCTGCTTTGCTGCGCCATCAACTTTCAGGCGTGTGTGTGACTTTCGCTGGTCCTGCTGTTTCGCGATGACTCTGTGGGCCTGTATGTGTCTTTTTTGATGTTATGACCCTGCAGCCTCGTGTGTCCCTTATGTGTCGCACCTTTGTTTCGTCTCGGCTTAAGCTAACACAGAACCTTCACCAAATCCGCCGTCCGCTGACAAATGGTACCTCGCTCCACCTGACCTCACCCGTAGAGAAACTAATTACATTCACCTGACGCTGCCTGTCACGGAAACACAAACAGGTGTGACCATGCTCCAAGCTGCCCACCTGGCGACACGATTATTAAGTCCACCTCCACTTGCCGGGATTAGGAAGAAAAGCACGTTTAAAGGGAGATAAGGGAGGTGAGATGGTGGGGGAGATGTAATGGGATGCTGTTTGAGGTGATGGGGTGAGAGGTGGGAGAAGGGGAGAGAGAACTGTGGTGATTAGTTTGCTGTTGCGAGGGGGAGGATGAGGAGGCTTGGGAGGGAGTGTCAAGGGGAAAGATGAATGGGGAAAAGGTCGGGAGAGGTAGGGGAGGCTAGAACTGTAAAGCGTTGCAGGGGAAGGAAAGCAGAACAAGAGGGGTGATGGGAAGGTGGGGAGGAAGGGGAGGAAATAAGGGGAAGGTGGGAGGAGGTTAAAAAGGGTTAAACATATAAGAGTAGAATTTGTGAAAGGCTTGGAGGGGGAGAAAAGGGTGGGGAAGGCGGGGAGGAAGGGGAGGGTGAGGGGAGTAAATTAGAAGGGATAAGCGTGTAAGACTAGGGGAAGGGGAGGGTACCAGGACAATAGGAAAGGGGGTGGGGAAGGGGGGTTGGGGTAACATGACAGCAGGGAGGGTGGTGGGGAAGGTAACCATTAGTAGGGGGAAGTAAGGAATGGTTAAGGAGTGACAGAGGAAGAGAGGAAGGAGAGGTTGGGGATGACAGCAAGGGGAGGGGGATAAGGGGGTGACAGAGAAATGGTAGGGTGGTAGGGAGGTAAATGTAGGGGGTTAGGGGGCTGATATATTAAAGGGAGGGGAGTTTGAGGGTTAGGGGGTGAGAGTAATGGGAGGGGGTTAAGGGGGTGACAGAGGAAAGGTAGGGTGGTAGGGAAGTAAGTGGAGGGGGTTAGGGAGGTTGTGTGTTACAGTAAAGGGAGGGGGGTGGGGGTTAGGGGGTGACAGAGGTGATTGGTGTGGCTGAGGTGGCGGAGTGGTACAATTAGTGTGACGTGAAGTGGTATAAACGTTCTCCAGTGTTTAATTTACTGTCTTCTGCACCACCACCACCACCACCACCACCACCATCATCCCCCTCATCCTTCACTCCCCTCCTCCAGTCCCCTCCTTCATCCTCGTCCACCACCACTACGATCACCACCCCTTCCTCCTCCATCCCCCTCCATCACCACCACCTCTTCCTCCTCCATCCCCCTCATCCTTCACTCCCCTCCTCCAGTCCCCTTCTTCTTCATCCCCGTCCACCACCACCACCACTACGATCACCACCCCTTCCTCCTCCATTCCCTTCCTCCTCCATTCCCCTCCATCACCACCACCACCACCACCACCTCTTCCTCCATTCCCCTCATCCTTCACTCCCCTCCTCCGGTCCCCTCCATCACCACCACCACCACCCTCATCCTTCACTCCCCTCCTCCATTCCCCTCCATCACCACCACCACCACCGCCGCCGCCACAAGTGCAGTCATTAATGTTGGATAAGGCATATTTTACTGGCTTGAATAAATGACTGGACTGCCGACACTCCCCTCCCCCCCCCCCTCCCTCCCTTGAAACACACTAGCCGGGGTAAAGTAAAGAAGCGGCTACCCACGAGTGTCCAGGTCTTGTATTAATGGCGTGGGTTTATGTTAATGCGTGTTTTTTTTTTATCTGCAGGGTCTTAAATATTCGGCGCGGTTGAGATTGTGGCGCGATGTGTTATGCCGCGGAGGACGAAGGACTCTGAGTGCTGTTATTTGAGTTATGGTCCGTGTGTGTGTGTGTGTGTGTGTGTGTGTGTGTGTGTGTGTGTGTGTGTGTGTGTGTGTGTGTGTGTGGGATTCATTCTTGTTGTTATTACTGTTGTTTTTGTCATTCTTATTATTTAACAGTGCAATAGGTAAAGTCTGAGGAGTGCAAATGCTATCAGGTCCAATAGTCCGCAACCCCGACGCTATTACGGCAGAACAGTAAAGAGAAATATGACACAGAAGACAGATGGTGGTTTGTGGAAATTATTTTTGTTATCGTTGTTTTTGTTTTTCTCGGAAAGTTTCACGTACCTTGGCAGCGTAGTTCATAACAACGGTGTGTCTCGCCAGGAAGTCTTACGGCGGATTGCTTTGGCCCACGGTGTTATTGACTTGCTCAGCACAGGCGTTGTCGGTACCTGTGCAGAGGGATAAAGATCCGGATCTTCAAATCCCTTGTGCTCCCTGTCTTACTCTATGGCTGTGAGACATGACACTAAATGGGTACGTGGAGAGGCGGATTGATGCCTTTGGTAATAAGTGTCTACGCAGAATCATGGAATATCGCGGAATGAGTTTGTGTCAAACCGGCGACTACTCCGTGAGACTGATTCGACATCTATTACCTGCATAGTCCGTCAACGCCAACTCCGGCTATACGGGCACGTGGCACGTTACCCTGAAGCTGATCCTGCTCATCGGTTTGTCTCTGTAAGAGACAATCCTGAGTGGAGGAGGCCAAGGGGACGCCCACGGAGTTCGTGAGTTTAACAAGTCGATAAATCCTGCCGGGAGGTACTCAGGATGGGAAGGAGCCTGCATGGAGACTCGCCCGGAGAGACCCCCAGGCGAGGTGACGCACCCCCCCGCTGTATGGCCCCATTGATTGATTGCTTGATATTATTTAACAGTGCAATAGGTATAGTTTGTGAGATCGCAAATATTATAAGTTACAAATTCTGCAACCTCGACACGCGCAAGCCGCTGCTAATTAAAGTTAAAGCCAGCAAAGTAGAAGATAGATAATTAGATGTAGAACAATTACAGCGGCCGTTTAATATTAAATAAATGAAGTTATTTTCTTTTTTACAGTTTTTCTTTTCAGCGATATGAAAATAATATACCACCACACACAAGTATTTCATGTGTCTATAACATTGATCAATGGAAAGGTATCAGATCAAGCCCAGGAGAACCAAGTGATGTTTAATAACCTTCTTCTGCCACAAAGATATTACAGTGTATTCTCACGCGCTTTCGGCTCTCACAACAAATAATTCCTAAGTCCACAAAGGAGATTAGTTGAATTCTCACGAGTGTCTCACAATCATGGCGCAGAAGCCTTGTCGAGTTATCACTACGCTCATAAAAACGATCCATGGAAATACCAACAAGAAGCTCAACGAAAGACTTATCAAATGTGTGTGGAAGCCCCGAATGGTTTGAGAATACGGGCCAATAACTCACTCGTGTCCTTTGTCACTTATACGAGAATGGGAAGTGAAGTTAATGCGTGTTGTTGGTGATGCGTAAATACGACTTAGAGGTTTAAAAGCGGA
>NC_066570.1:1512500-1547500 GCF_024679095.1 Eriocheir sinensis
TTACGCCCGTGCCTCAGCGATGATATCATTTGCATAGTGCGTCGCTGCTCTCCTTTAAGTAATTCAATGTTCTCGTATTTAGGGGCCAAAACTGCACTGCATATTTCTGTGAAGTCTTGCCAATTTTTTATTATTTTTTTTATAATTATAATATGGTTCCTGCCGTTGAAATTTATCTTTATGAACGAGAACACGAAACTGTATTTTTTTTTTATAGCTAGATGTACAGTGCTTTCTGTATTTCATGTCACTACTGATGATGACAAAATAATTAGATATTTGATGAACGACTCGGGGCATCTCAGGCATCTTGTATGTACGGTTACTATGTATGGACCCAACGCGCCTGAAGAAGAGAGAGTCATTCAGGATGAAGATGAAAAGGAAAAATACAGAAAAAAGTTCATGATGATGGATGTGTGAAACGCGTAAGAAGGGGAAGATGAGAGAAGGAAGAAGGAAGGACAAGGAGAAGAGGAGGAACACTTGCATGCCTCGGACTGCAAGAAGCAAAAGATGAGGAGGAAGAGGAGAAAGGAGGAGGAGGCGAAAGAGGAGGAGGAGGAGGAGGCGGCTTTCTGAAATGCATCGTCCTTTCCAACAAAAGGTAATGGAGAGTAAACACTTGAAAAAAGGTGTTGTGGACTATGCCTGGTCTGCCTGGTCTAGTCTTATATGATCTGGTCTGGTCTGCAGGGGTTTTACATGCATCGGAGTGGTCTATTCTGGTATCGTCTCGTTTGGTCTGGTGTTGTATCTGGTTTGGAATGGTCTGGTCTGGTCTGTTCTGGTTAGGCTTTATTGCTCTGCTTTGGTCTGGTGTGGTCTGGTGTGGTCTGGTGTTGTATGTTCTGGATTAGTGTGTTTTATATGCTCTGGGCAAGTCGGATTTACTCTGCTTTGCTCTGAGAACGATTCCAATAATACATTTCCCCGGACGAAGAGGTGACCCTGAGAGAAAGCTTATTCGCGTGCATTGGTCAAGGTCTCATACGAACTGCGGCGGGCACGAACGATCTGATTGACTGCCTGACTGACTGACTTTCTAGCTGGCTTACCGCCCGGCTGACCCTCATTTAGGCTCGGGGACCTGTGGGATTATACTCACTCGACGTGGTTTGGCAATCTCTCTTCACCTCCGACGTGCCTACCTACCTGCTTGCCTGCCTTCCTCTCTGACGCACTCCCTCTTTGCAGCCCTTCCCTCCCTCCCTCCCTCCTGCGTTCTTGCCTTCCTTTGCCCTCCTACCTCCTTCCTCCCTTGCTTCCCTCTCTGTCTCCCTCCTTCCCTCCCTCTCAGACTACCTTCCTCCTTGCCTTCCTGACTCCCTTTTTCCTTCTCTCCCTCCTCCCTGCCCTCCTCCCTCCCTCTTCCCTTCTCTGACTTTCTTCTTCCTCCCTCCATCTCTGACTCCCTTCTTCCTCCCTCCTTCTCCCCATCCCTAACTTCCTCCCTTCCTTCCCCCCTCCTTGCTTTCCTTTCTCCCTCCTTCCCTCCCTTCCTCCCATCCTTGCCCTCCTCTCTCCCTCCTTCCCCCCCTTCCTCCCTCCTTGCCTTCCTCTCTCCCTCCCTCCTTTCCTCCCCCGCTTCCTCTCCTCCTTGCTTTCCACTATCCTTCCTTCCCCCCTTGGTTTCCTCTCTCCCTCCTTCCCTCCCTTCCCTTCCCCCTTCCTTCCCTTCCTGCTGCTTGAGGGAAATCTGGTCTTGGTCATTAATTTTGGTCGCCTGGTGTTCCCGCGTGTGTTTTGTGGAGTGAAGCGGAGTGATATACTTCTTTTGGTGTTTGTCTTTATCCTTGCGTGTTTATTTGCTTTCTTGGGAAATTTAGTGGATCAAGTCGGGCTGTCATAATTCAACGTTTCTCAATTTTTTTTTCTTCTATTTTCTTCTTCTTTTGGTGTTTATGTTTATCCGTTCGTGTTTATTTGCTTTCTTTCTTGGGTGATTCAGTGGCTTAAGTTTGGGTATCATAATTATTCAACGTGTTCTATTTTTCCTTTTTTATATTTTACGCACGATACCTGTAGTTGAATTTACTTTAGTGAGGTAAGTTGATATATTGTAATGCAACGTTTCTTTTAATTTATTTTTTTGCTTAATTTATTTTTGTACGAGTTCGAGTGAAGTAATTATTTTGTTGATTACGTATTCTTTTTTTATTTCCATGTTGGTTGTTCATCCGTGCATGTTGAACAGTGATGATTTAACTTCTCATTTAGCAGTGAATGGGTACCAGGTATTTATCGGGGGTTGTGTCTCGTCTCCTGGGGTCTGTTCCCTTCTCCTATAATTCCTTCCCCTTCTGTCCCTCTCCTGCATATGACCACAGATGTTGCGCCGACTGAACGAAACTTTCCAAACTAACTTTTGATTTATTGTCAAGCGCGATTCCGTTAAACGTGGGGACAAGAGCGCTGGTTGTCTGGTGGCGTTCAATGCGTGGTTTGTTTTGCCTGTTCGGCCCAGCGTTGCCAGATTGTCGTACTCTGCCTCATATGCTTCCCGATTTCCGACCCAAAAACTGCTTTCATCACGCAAATAACTGCCTTCATATATAGTTATCGTTAAAGTGGTTAGTTATTGGTGTTTTTTTGGCAATAGCTATGGCTTAGAAACTGGTAAATACGAGGCTCTGAGTACGATAATTTGGTAACGTTGGTTCTGCCTCTCTCGATGTGCTTGTATGCGCGGAGAGATGAGTGTTGTGTTGAGTTTGTGGTGTTGCGCTGTGTGACAAATTGTGTTGCGTAGTGTTGCTTCTCGTGTGGTCTCGATCTCGACTTGGTTTCGCTTTTGGTCTTGTCTCTGTCTCAGTCTTGTCCCGATCTTGTTTTGGTCTCGTCTTTGTCTCGTCTCAATCTTGTCTCAGTCTTGTTTTCGTCTTGTCCCGATCTCGTTTTGGTCTCGTCTTTGTCTCGTCTCAATCTTGTTTCAGTCTTGTTTTCGTCTTGTCCCGATCTCGTTTTGGTCTCGTCTTTGTCTCGTCTCAGTCTCGTCTCGGTCTCGCTTTTTATGTGTTGCAGGCGAGAGTGTTGGCTGGTGCAGGTGTTACGTGAGAGATACTCGTGAGACAACTGGCTAAGGGGAGGAGGAGGAAGAGGAGGAGGAGGAGGAGGAGGAGGAGAAGGTGATGAAGATGGAGTGGGAAGAATTCGAGAAGTTATAAGAAGAGAACAAGGATAAAGTGAAGAATGAGGAGAAGGAGAAAGGCGGAGGGAAGGAAGAAGTTGAAGAAAAATGAAAAAGAGGAGAAAGAAGAAATGGAGAGGAACAAGGAAAGGAACAAGAATAACGAGAACAAAAAAAGAAAGAGCGAGAAAAGAACAAGAAGAGCAGGAACAATATAAAATGAGAAGAAAAGAAGAATGAGAAGTAATGAAAAGGATACTACTACTACTACTACTACTACTACTACTACTACTACTACTACTACTACTAATAATAATAATAATAATGATAATGATAATAGTAATAATAATAATAATAATAATAATAATAATAATAATAATAATAATAATAATAATAATACGGTAATAATAATAATAATAATAATAATAATAATAATAATAATAATAATAATAATAATAATAATAATAATAATAATAATAATAATAATAATAATAAGAAGAAGAAGAAGAAGAAAAAGAACAAGAACAAGAAAACGCAAGAAAAAGAAGAAAAAAGAATAACATAACTAGGAAAAAAAAAGAGAGAAATAGTAATGAAAAAGAGGAGGAAGAGGAGGAGGAAGAAGAAGAAGAGGAGGGAGGCACTGCGGACACACCTGACCTTCACCCCTCACACCTGACCCCGCTCACCTCTGCGTCTCAGCCTTCCTCTTCCTTCAGCTGTTCAGGCAATAAAAAAAGTCCAATCACATGCTTTGTCAGACGAGGGCCATATATAAGTGTGGGAACGACCCCGGCCTGGATCATGGTGCTTGGGTGCGGCCTTGTTAGGGAGAGTTTCAGGGGGGAGGGGGAGGGGGACTAGTGGTGAAGGTAGGGGTCAGGATTCCAGGTGTTTAAGAAGGTCAGGGTTAAGGTCATGGGGGCTCGAATTCTTTGGTAGAGGTCGATTAGCTAGTCTTCCTTGGTCTGTGTTTCCTCCTGCCTCTGAGGGGGGGGGGGGGGGGGTCGTGGTGCAGTGGTTAGCACACTGAACTCACAACCGAGAGAGCCCTGGTTCGATTCCCGGGCGGAGTGGAAAAATGTGGGCGGCTTTTCCGATACCCTACGCCCCTGTCCACCCAGCAGTGAATGGGTACCAGGTATTAATCGAGGGTTGTGTCCCGTCTCCTGGGGTCTGTTCCCTTCTATAATTCCTTTTCCTTCTGTCTCTCTCTGGCATATGACCACAAATGTTGCGCCGACTAAACGAAACTTTCCAACTTCTACCTGCCTCTGAATATGACGTCTCAAGATTTTGCAGTTTTGCCGACTTGAGGTTTGAAATGTTAGGTTTGGAGTCATTGTGTTCAGATTCCTTGGGCGTTGTGGAGCAATAACGTTTTCCTTAGTCTGTATTCCCTTCTGCCTACGACTTAAACGCTTGCAAGAGAGAAGTATCAAGACGCTTCTTCATGTGATTTTCAGAATAAGAGGTGTGGAAGGTTTCGGTTGTGGTCATGAGGCTCAGATTCCTTTTGCGTTGTGGAGCAGTGAAGTTTTCCTTGAACTGTCTTTCCTTCTGCCTTCGACTTAAACGCTTTCAGGATCCGATTTGGACCCCATCGACTTCTCTTACTATCAACAATTTGCAGCGGCAGCGCCAGTGTTCTTTTTTTTTTTTCTTGTTTTCTGTTTTGCCCTTCAGCTGCTTCCATTACTAAATAAAAAGTAAGGTTAGGAGAGAGAGAGAGAGAGAGAGAGAGAGAGAGTGAGAGTGAGAGAGAGCTGTAAGTGGCAGCTCACAGGTGGCGAGGTACATGTCCCACACCACTAGTGCTCATAAATATATAGCGAACGTGTGTAATAGGCTTTTGAAATAATGCACGAGAAAAAGTGTCATTTATTTTAAGCCTGAAAGAGTGCACAATCGGACTGAAGTTTCTCGTCACGTTCGTTTGCTAAAAAAAAAAAAAAAGAGCTGGATGTGTACTGCAAATGTGTTTGAGAGAGAGAGAGAGAGAGAGACAGACAGACAGACAGACAGACAGACAGACAACAGACAGACAGACAAAAGACAACAGACAACAGACGACAGACGACAGACAACAGACGACAGACAGACAACAGACAGACAGACAGACAGACAGACAGAGAGAGAGAGAGAGAGAGAGAGAGAGAGATGCTATATATATTGCCTTCTCCGTAACTGTCCTTTAATTGGTTGGTTCGTTAGGATTCGTTTTATGTTATTCTCCGAAGCAAAGGAAACAGCATTCAGTTTTATGAGAAATCGACAACACTGGGTCTGCACTTTTGGGTAATGACTCAAAATAAGCATACAGGTAGGATTTATAAGCTACCGTGCCTCGATGTAACATTATTCAAGTGACTAATGGAACCTTGTATATATGTTTTAATGTTTCGGAATTGCGCGCGTGACAAGTCGGCGGCAATGTCCGTCATCTCGCGGCCGTAAATAAGTGAAAGGGTCAGGTGTGTGCGTGCTATTTCCAGGTAAAGTGATGGCGGTCTGCGGGGGTTGCTGCGATAGTTTGGTGCGACAATTGCTTTGGAGAGGACGTGGAATTGTATATACTTTTCTGTGCTCTTAAAATGAAGATTCCTCATCCACTCCCTCTCCCGCTCCTTCACCCACTCCTTCACTCACTTCCTCACTCACTCCCTCACCCACTCCTTCACCCACTCCTTCACTCACTTCCTCACCCACTCCAATCACTCCCTCACCCACTCTCTCACTCATTTCTTCACTCACTCTCTCATCCACTCCCTCACCCACTCCCTCACCCACTCCCTCACTCATTTCTTCACTCACTCCCTCATCCACTCCAACTACACTCTTCCCCACTCCTTCAACCTCTTCCTCCACCACTCTTTCAGTCACTCCCTCACCCATCATCATCCACTCTCTCACCCGCTTTCTCATCCACTTTCTCTTCCACTAAATCACAAACTCATTCTCTCCCTTCTTCCCCACTCATTCAGTAACTACCTCACCCACTCATCCATTCATTCCCTCCCCCACTCCCTCCCCCACTTCCTCACCCCCTAACTCATTCTTCCACTTCTCTCTCCACTCCCACATCCACACACACACACACACACACACACACGCACACACACTCACTTCCACCTACAATCATTATCTCTAATTGCTTCCTCTCTCACTCATATTTTTCACTTCTCTTGCTCTCTCCTCCTCTCTTCCTCCCTCTCCCTTTCACTACCTCTCCCACCAGGTCACTCCCATACACACACACACACACACACACACACACACACACACACACACACACACACTCACCCTTACTGTCTCTCCCCGCTCCTCTCCTCCCTTCTCTACCCTCCTCTTATCGTGTCCTTCCCTGACCTGTACGCTCTCTCTCTCTCTCTCTCTCTCTCTCTCTCTCTCTCTCTCTCTCTCTCTCTCTCTCTCTCTCTCTCTCTCTCTCTCTCTCTCTCTCTCTCTCTCCCCTCACAGCCGCCCCTCTCGCCCACCCTCTGTCATTCTATCTCTCCCCTCCCCTCCTCTTCCCTTCTTGTCCTCCCGCCCTCGCTCGTGATGGCGTGATTAATTAGCGAGCCAGAAACAGCAGGTAACAACGATGATTAATTGGCTCGCGATGTTACAGGTACACGGGAAATTACTCCATGGTGTTAAAGCGGCGTTAATTGTTTGTTCTGTTTAGTGAGTTAATAACATCTGGGGTGATTTACGGGTTGTGGAGGAGAGGGTGAGAGGGTGAGAGGGAGCAATAACAATAATAATAACTAACAATAACAACAATAACAATAACTCGTGAGAATCATAAGAATGTAAGGAGTCCCCAAGAGGCAGCTCCTGTGAATCTAACCCCACCTAACATCATTGTCCATGAATTTATATAATCCATTTCTGAATGTGACTACCATCGTATTGGCACTCACAACATGACTGCCAAGCCTGTTCCATTCATCCTCCTCTCTGTTGGTAAACCAGTTCTTGAAAGTGTCCTTGTTGAATCAGAACATATCCATTTTTTTTTACAGCAAAGGAGACAGTTCAAGGGCATAAAAAAAGAAAACAATAATGAAAAAAAGGCCCCTACTTACTGCTTTACCAGCGTGAGGGATGAAAGAGTGAAGATGCTGGTTAACTCTTGCATAAGGGGTTTGGACAGTATAGGGATGAGCTTGAGTAGAAAGTCGTGTGTGGCGAGACCGCAGGAGGGGGGGGAGGCATGCAGTTGGCAAGTTCAGAAGAGCAGTCAGCGTGAAAATATCGATAGAAGATAGAGAGGCAACATAGCGGCGGAATTTAAGAGGTAGAAAACTATCAGTAAGAGGAGGAGAGCTGATGAGACGAAGAGCCTTAGACTCCACTCTGTCCAGAAGAGCTGTGTGAGTGTAGCCCCCCACCCGTGAGATGCATACTCCATACTACATAAACCGACTTATACGTGTCGTACCCGGTTCTCTTACCCTGAACCTTATTTATATCACCCTTATTAATGCCGTTTATCCAGTTATATACTTCGATCAAGTCTCCTTGCACCCTGCGCCTTTTGAGAGAAATTACTTTTTTTTATCGATGACGTTTCTTCTCCCCAACAGTTGCCTTGCGCGTTGTGTGTCGCCCAGTCTCGAGTGTCCTGTGACCCCGCAAGCCTCCACTAATCTAGCCTCATCTCCCCGTCGCCTGGATACCTGGCCCCGCCCCACCGAGCATCGCCCCGGAACAGGTAAGCTCCCATTTCACTTTGTTCCACCTGTATATGTATTTATCATCGATCAAGATTAAGCCGCCTCCCTGCACCCCTAATCACCCTGTAGTTATTATGTGCGCCATGTTTCGCCTAGTCATGCTTTCAATATCTCCAGGTAAGTCCTCCCGCGTCGCCTTACGTCTATGCTGTTCAGATGCCATGTGGTTTTATTGTGTTTTATTTCTATGTACATTCAGATGGTTTGGTTTTGCGACTGGTGAAGGAGAAATAGAAGGAGGAGAAGAAAAAGGAAAAGGGAAAGGAAAAGGAGGAGGAGGATTTGGAGTTGGGGGTAAAGGAGGAGGAGGAGGAGGAGGAGGAGGAGGAGGAGGAGGAGGAGGAGGAGGAGGAGGAAGATGAGGGATAGGAGGAGGAGGAGAAGGAGGAGGAGGAGCTTGATGGAGAGGTCATGTTAGCACTGCAGAAGATGAAAGAAAACGGAGGAGAAAGATTTGAAGATCGAAAGAGAGGAGGAGGAGGAGGAGGAGGAGGAGGAGGAGGAGGAGTGCTGGAATTAAGACAGAGGTGCTGGAATGAGACAATAGACGAGAGTGGAGGAGAAATATGAGAGAAACACGAGTGGAATGAGAGAAGGAGGAGGAGGAGGAGGAGGAGGATAGTGGAGGAGAGCGGGAGAGAAAGATAAGCGCGGAAGAAATAAAAAAAAAATCTTCAAAGAGAACTGAAGTGTGAAGTCTGCTAATGTTCACCCAAAACTTTACTAATTTTATTTATTTGTGTGTTAATGACTTTATTCGTTTATTTATTTAGTGTAAAAGTATATAAAAAAAACTAGAAATAAGTATGAGTGACGGTAACGAGGAGGAGGAGGAGGAAGAAGAAGAAGAAGAAGAAGAAGAAGAAGAAGAAGAAGAAGAAGAAGAAGAAGAAGAAGAAGAAGAAGAAGAGGAGGAGGAGGAGGAGTGGCGATGGAAGAAGTTGAAGGAAGAAAGTAATTTAGAGAAGATGAAAATGTAGAAGAGGAAACTGAATGATAATGATAATGATGATGATGATAATGATGATGACGACGATACAGGAAAAGAGGAGAGCAAGGTACAGATTAAGACGGGGACAAGATGAAAGAGAGGAGATAAGAACAGGATGGAGGAGGAGGAAGAAGAGGAGGAAGAAGAGAAAAAGAGGAGAAGGAAGCAGAAGAAGCAATTACTTAAAGATAGAGAGAAGGTTTTTATTTCGCCGGAGCTAAGACGGAAAGAATGAAGGGAGAGACAAGGGAGTGAAAATGTGGACAAAGGAAGAATTAGAGGAAAGACTGATAAAGGGATTGAGGATAAGACAAAGAAAGGAATAGGAGGAAGAAAAACGCGCCAGAACTGGAGGGAAAGAATGGGAGATCGGAAAAGGTCGAAAGAACGTGAAGGATTGAGAATGACAAATGGTGTGACAAGGGAAAAATATAGATTAGCGAACGAAGGAAGAACTAAAGAGAAGGCAGGACTAAGTGAGAGATGAATGAAGGACCGATAAAAAAAAGGAGATAATTCGAAGGGAGAAGGAAAAAAGGGAAGAAGAACGGAGGCAGAACTAAAGTAGGATTAAAGATAGAAAATGAACAGATGGGAAAATAAAGGAATTAGAAGGAATGCAAAAAGAATAAAGGGAAAAGCGATTGAAGGAATAGAAGGAAGGACAAAACAAGGAACAGAGAATAACATAGATGGAATAACAAAAGAAGGAACAGAGGAAGACATAGACGAAAGAACGAAAACTATAGGGGAGACAAAGAGTAAGTAGAGAGGAATTATAGGGAACACGATGAAATAGAAGGAAGGGAAGAAAAACAAATAAAGGGATAGAAGGAAGAACTAAAGGGAACGTAGGAGTAAATAATGAAATAATGAAATAGGGAGGGAAAGGAATAGAAAGGAGAAGAAGAGCAAGGGGAAGCAATATAAGGAAGAACCACCTCAGCTTCTCTGCGTCGCGTTCAGGTTGCAGGACCAGGCACCTCGAGGGGGGAACTTAAGCAAAAGCGTGTCGGGGCTCTCTCTGGCAGGGGGCATTGGGAACTTGCGTGATCGGGAAAGCATGTCCTCGGCACGTCCCTGGAGGCGCGGTATGCTAATCAGGCGAGCCAAGTTCCCCCCAGACAAAGCGTTACGATGGCATGACACTTCTGAAGGAGAGGAAGGTGATGCGAACCTCAGCGAATGCGAACTTGGGCAGGATGAGTACGCAGATTTATAAGGATGAAAAAGCGTGTACCCGCGTGAGAAATGAGGAGGAGCGGAGGAGACCGGGAGAGAAAGTTAAGCGTGGAAGAAATAAAAAAATCTTCAAAGGAAACTGAAGTGTGGAGTCTGCTAATGTTCACCCAAAACCTTACTAATTTCATTTATGTGTGTGTTAATTACTTTATTCGTGTATGTATTAAGTGTAAAAGTAAATAAAAATAACGTAGAAATAAGTATGAGTAACGGTAACGAGGAGGAGGAGGAGAAGGAAGAAGAAGAAGAAGAAGAAGAAGAAGAAGAAGAAGAAGAAGAAGAAGAAGAAGAAGAAGAAGAAGAAGAATGCCAGTTTTAACCTTAGGGAGTGACACGATTCAGACCTTTGTGAATAACTAAGATAAGATTGTCATGGTTTTAAAGGGTGAGGAATGTCTTGGTGTTTTTTTAAGGAATTGGAATGAGATAGTTTGAACCTGTGTGGACAATTACTAGTACAAAAGACGAGATACCGAGAATTTTAAGTGAGTAAAGAATTATGTATTTTTTAAGCTCTGAGAAAGGAAAACGTGAGGCTAAGGGAAATTAAATTGATAATATGACAACTGCACGACTCTTATAATGATCGGAGTTTTAACCTGGTAAGATATCAAGTGTTTGTTAATAATAGCTAGGATAGGACTAGTGTAGAGATGGTAAACAGGTCAGCTGCTATACTTAACCGATTAGGACCTAAAAATGTGATAGAAATTTTAACCTTTGGGAATAATAGCCGAGATCGGACTGTCATTTTGAACTGTAGGATGTATTGCAGAGTGAATCATTTAGACAACTTACAACGGGATAAAAAAATTTCAAGTGTAGTGGAAAGAGGAGTTCGATTTTGCTATTAAAAGCTTTCCTATTAGAAGCTTGAGGACCAGGTGGAGCAACGATACCATAGCAGGAGGGTGGATGAATGGAGTACACTAACACTAGCTAGAGAAAGGCGGATGACGTTGGGAAAGGCCTCATTCAGCACTGGTCCGGAAACTGCACAAAATTATGATGATGACGACGATGATGAAGGTGATGGAGGTCAGTGCGAAGGCGGACTAATGAGCCATAAAGCAACTCGATGATTTATTGAGTTGCAAAAAAAAGTTAATTAGGACGCGTTTTGCCCCCCGCAGCGAGTATACATGCCCGGCGAGACGTATACACCTGGCGGGGCTTAATTGGGCGGCCTGTCGACGTCGTTAAAGTGGTCCAAACCGCGCCATAAATCCCCGAATGCGTGCAAGAATAATTAATTAGGGGGCGCCACGCGAGCCTAGACGCTGGTGCTTGATGAGGTCATGTTTGAGAAGAGGGTGGGGGGGGGAGAGGGAGTGCAGGGGGAAGGGAGTTAGGGAGGAGTGGGAACAGGCAAGGGGTAGGGAGGGAAAGGTAGGGTGTGAGAGGGGAAGAGAAAAGTGCGGTGGGAAGGGGAGGGATTTGAAGAGAGGGCTGAAGGATAGGAGGAGGAGGAGGAGAAGAGGTGTGGGAGGGAGGAGAGGGGGAAGAGTGTGGAGTAGGGGAAGAAAGGAGGTGGAAGGATGCGAAAAGAAAATGGGAGAAGGAGAAGGGATAGAAGGCTGGTGGTTGTGGCAGAAATGGGGAGGTATAGGAGAGGCTAGAGGAGGGGAGAGAGAGGGAAAGGGAGTGCGGGGGTGGGAGAGGATAATGGGAAGGGAATAGTGGGGTGGCAAGGGGAGTAGTCTGAGGGGAAAGAGGGTTGGATAGAAAGGTATGGAAAATGGGGGTAGCGGGGCCGTTTTGAGTGAGGGTAGACTGGGGGTAGACGTGAAGGAGAGGGGGAGAAGGGGAGAACTGAGGGAGGGGAGGGAGATAAGAGGAGGCGGTAAAGTGGAACACAGCACGAACATAAAATCTGATGAGTCATAAAAAACAAATTAAAAACATAGATTAAAAAAAAAAAACTATTGCACGGCCGAGCAATCTGAGGTCTAATAACAAAGGCACGCGTAAGTAATTTTGGCGGGCGTAGGTGAGGGAAGAGAGGGGGGGGGGGAACTAACCGTGGGGGGGGGGGGGAGTGGCATTTGTCAGTCATTAATCGCAACACACTTCCCGATGTTACACATATCCGTAAGAGTCTTTGGGAAGGGTTAGGGAGGGAAGTTGAAGGGGGAGAATGCTTGTTAAGGGAGTTTGCGTAATGCTTATGAAGGGTGCTTATGAAGGGGAGAGAAGGGAGAAGAGATAACAGGGGGCGTTGCTGGGAGAAGGAAGTTGAAAGGGGAGAAGTCTTGGTGGTGGTGTTCACTGTATCAGAAAGGGGGAGGGAGAGGGGGAGTTGATAGGGGTGTCGATGCTGGGAGTAGGGAATTGAAAGGGGAGAAAGCTTCGTTGGGGGTGTTTAGTTTGTCAGAAAGAGGGAGGGAGAGAGGAAAGTTGGTATGGGTGTCGATGCTGGGAGTAGGGAGTTGAAAGGGGAGAAAGGGAGGGGAGATGGATAAAGGGCTATAAGGAAGAGAGTATGGGGAGGATGAAGGCGTATTTAGTCAGAGGGGAGATAATGAGGTACATGGATAAATAGATAATGGATGGGGAAAGGGAGGAGGAGGAGGAGGAGTTTCAGTGAGTGTAAGAAAAAGGGTGTGTGTTGGTAGTGTGGTTTGTGGTATGGTAAATAAGAGAGATTGAGAGGGTGAGGCTGGGAAGAGGCGATGACTGGGGGGAGTGACTAATTGATGGGGGTTGAGGGGGGTGGATTCTGGCTGTAGTAAACTCTTGAGGGAAAGAAAGTGTGTTTTTGAGGGGTTGAGGTGGGGTGCATGGGCGAGTGAGAGGAGTAAGGGATGGACAGAGCTCAAGTTTAGAATGGATAAAGGAAAGGGAGGGGAAGGAAGGGGAGGATGAGGAAGTTAGTAAAATATCGTCGTTGTTTTATTGTCTGATAAAAATAGTTGGGTGGCGAAGGGATGAAGATGGAGGGGGTAAAACAGATGTCTGGATAATGATGGGGAAGAGGAGGGACAAAGTTACTAAAATGAGGGGATATAGCTGTGTGCTGAGGGGGAGACGATGATGGAAGGATCGGGTCGATAGGATAGAAGAAAGATGGGTTTAATGCATGTATGGATAATGATGGGAGGAAGAGGAGGGGCATGAGATTATCAAAATATGTTTGTAGTTTAATTGACTGGAGGGATATTGTTGGATGATAAGGGGGTGAGGATGAGAGGGGGGAGTGGAAGGAGGAGGACAGTAGAAGGTAGAGATTGAGACAGTGGAGTAAGTATGAGAGAGAGAGAGAGGGGGGGGTGAAGATATGGAGAGGAGGAGGAGGAGGAGGTGGAGGAGGAGGACAGTAGAAGGTAGAAATTGAGACAGTGGAGTAAGTATGAGAGAGAGAGAGGGGTGTGAAGATATGGAGAGGAGGAGGAGGAGGAGGAGGAGAAGGAGGAAGAGTAGAAAGAAAAGGCTGTAAAAGTGGAATATAGATAAGGAGAAAGGGGGAGAGAGAGAAACGGGACAAAAAAACAATAAAAAGTGACCTTTCCTCATTAATCTACAAAGTTCAGGTCTCCATTTCGTAACACAAGACTCTTCACTCGCTGGCTGTCAACTTTCATATCGTCTACCTGATAATAACCCATTTTCTTCCTTCTGTTAAGTATCTGGGCTGAGGGGCGTATATACAAACATGCATTGGCAGCGAGGGAGGCTGTCAATATTTACCAAGTGTCGATATACTCCGTTTTATCTCCCGTATCAAGCTGTTTGTGGTGTTTGAATGAAGGCTTGGCTAGAGTGACGTCAGTAGTTCCTTTCAGTCGGATAAGAGATTTGTATTGTAATGAAAAAAAACGAAAAAATAAGAAACTCAGTGCACGTGTGAGATTTCTGCAGTTATACGCCCTTTTTCCTTCACTCTGCGGGCCTCAAAGAAAACGAAGGGAAGGGTGACTGAGGGAAAAGTGTGGTTAGAGAAGGACGGGGAGAGGAAGAAGGAAAAAAAAATCTTATCCTGCCTATATTCTTCAGTAATTCCTCTCTTGATATCCACTCTTACTTTCATACGTAGCCGATTTTCTTCCCTTCAGCGATAAATCTTTACTCATTTTAAATATAGGAAACAAAAACTAGAAAAAAAAAACTTTGCTTGTCTACATCACTAATCTCTGCTGCGATTCTTTGTTTCTCCATAACATTTCCATCTTTTCTGAATTTTTGTCCCGATAATCCGTCAACATTTCCATCTTTTCTGCATTTGTGTCCCGATAATCCGTTAACATTTCCATCTTTTCTGAATTTTTGTCCCGATAATCCGTTCACATTTCCATCTTTTCTGAATTTTTGTCCCGATAATTCGTTCACATTTCCATCTTTTCTGAATTTTTGTCCCGATAATTCGTTAACATTTCCATCTTTTCTGCATTTTTGTCCCGATAATCCGTCAACATTTCTATCTTTTCTTCATTTTTGTCCCGATAATCCGTCAACATTTCTATCTTTTCTAAATTTTTGTCCCGATAATTCGTTAACATTTCCATCTTTTCTGCATTTTTGTCCCGATAATCCGTTAACATTTCCATCTTTTCTGCATTTTTGTCCCGATAATTCGTTAACATTTCCATCTTTTCTGAATTTTTGTCCCGATAATTCGATAACATTTCCATCTTTTCTGTATTTTTTGTCCCGATAATTCGTTAACATTTCCATCTTTTCTGTATTTTTTGTCCCGATAATCCGTTAACATTTCCATCTTTTCTGTATTTTTTGTCCCGATAATTCGATAACATTTCCATCTTTTCTGAATTTTTGTCCCGATAATCCGTTAACATTTCCATCTTTTCTGAATTTTTGTCCCGATAATCCGTTAACATTTCCATCTTTTCTGAATTTTTGTCCCGATAACTCGTTAACATTTCCATCTTTTCTAAATTTTTGTCCCGATAATCAGCTCACCTTTTTTTGCTACTCTTGGAAACAACGCCGCAACAATCACCGCTTCCAACAATTACCAAAAAACAAAAAGAAAAAAAAACATTATAACTCTCCTTCCTTCCTCCCGAGACGGCTCCAGGATGAAAATAAAAGGACTGAAGAATTAAACTGCTTTTCAGCTTTTGCGAGTTAATTTTCTTTTTCCTTTTTGTTCGCGCTGAGCGGCACGAAGCGGTAGTTTTTGTCATTCATCCTGTGTGTGTGTGTGTGTGTGTGTGTGTTTTACTACTTTTTCTACTACTACTACTACTACTACTACTATTACTACTACTTCTATAACCACTATCACCTCTACTACTCCTACTACTTCTATAACCACTACCACCGCTACTACTACGACTACTACTACTACTACTACTACTACTACTACTACTACTACGACTACTACGACTACTACTACTACTACTACTACTGCTACTGCTACCACTACGAATAATAATAATAATAATAATAATAGTAATATAAATAGTAAGTTTTAATGGTAGTAATATAACGGAATTGCACCTTCATCTCAGACAGCAACGAACAACAACAAAAAAAGTTCCTAATTTAAAGTGCGGGAACGTAAATCTGGCTGGGAAACGGACGCCCAGAATTCTAATATACATCTCTCTCTCTCTCTCTCTCTCTCTCTCTCTCTCTCTCTCTCTCTCTCTCTCTCTCTCTCTCTCTCTCTCTCTCTCTCTCTCTCTCTCTCTCTCTCTCTCTCTCTCTCTCTCTCTCTCTCTCTCTCTCCCCGGTTAATCCGATCAGTAAATAAAAAAAAAGCATGGGAGGCGACCTAATGATGGGATGTGACTTATTAGCGTGAAAAAAGAGCCATTTCACAACCAGGGATTGACGTGTGTGTGTGTGTGTGTGTGTGTGTGTGTGTGTGTGTGTGTGTGTGTGTACATGTCTTTTCCTTCCCCTCTGTACCTTTCTTTCCCTGCCCATTCCCCTCCTTCTAATGTTTACGCTTTATCTTCGCTTTATTTGTTTCCTTTCTTTCCTTCCTTTTCCTCCTCTGCCTTCCCCAGTCTTTTCCTCTTTAGCCTTTTCCCCATTGATCGCCTTTCCTGCCTTCCTTTACCTTATTAACTGTTCTTCCCTTCTTCTCTTCCTTCATTTCCCTTCCTAGATTCCTTTTCTTATTTTCCTCTCAATATCCTAACCTTATATTTCTCCTTTCCCTTCTCTTCCTTTCTTTCCCCTTTCCTCCTGTTATTTTTTTTTCTTCAGTCTCATTACCCCTGCACGTCCATCGTTCCCTTTCTCTTTCTCTCTCCTCCTCACCTTCTCCTCCTCTCCATTGTTCCCTTTTTTCTCGATGTTATCTCCCCATCATCTTAATATTACTCTCCTTTCTTCCTCTCTCTCCCTTCTCCCCGCTATCTCCCTCCCACACTCCCCGTTTTCATCTGTCCAATCTCTCTCTCTCTCTCTCTCTCTCTCTCTCTCTCTCTCTCTCTCTCTCTCTCTCTCTCTCTCTCTCTCTCAAAGCCCTTAAGCCCTTTTTTTCCCTCATCTTTGCTCTCCCTCTTTTTCTCTCCCCCTTTTTTCCTCCCCCTTTTCTTTCCTCCCCATCCTTCCTCACCCTCCTTCCTTCCCCGCTTTCCTCCCCCTCCTTCCTTCTCTCTCCTCTTTCCTCTTCCTTCCCCCTCCTTTTTTCTCCTCCCTTTTTCCTCCAATTAATTTTTTTCATTTGCCTTCATCTATTGTGTGACCTTGAGAGAGAGAGAGAGAGAGAGAGTTTTATTTAAATTGCAAACCTTCCTCCTTACCTCAACTTCCTTCATTTTTTCTCTCCCACCTCCCTCTCCTTTTCCTCCTTTTCTATCCCTCCTCTGTTTTTTTTTTCCTCCACCTTTCTCCCTTTTCCTCCCTTATTATCCCTTCTGTTTTTTTTTCCTTTTCCTTCGCCTTTCTTCCTTTTCACTTCGTATTCCATTATTTTATTCTTTCTCTTCCTAATTCTTTCTCATGGTCTTCCCAACTCTTCCTTTCCTCTTTCTTTTTCCTTCTACTTTTCTCCCTCTCCACTTTTTCCTTCATTATTTTATACCTCATCTTTCTATTTTATTCTCCTGGTTTTCTTCTTTTCTCTCCATTCCCTTCCTCTAATTTTCCTCCTTCCCCCTTTTCTTCCTTTTTCTCTCCTCCTTCATCTCTTCCCCTTTACTTCCTTATTTTCTCCTTGTCTTTCTCATTCCTTATTTTATTTCATCCTCCTCTCTCCCTTTCCTCTCTTTCAATCATCACAAACTACTTTTCCCTTCCTTATTCCCTTCTTTTCGTCATCCACTCTTCCTCTTACCCTTCTTCCATCTCTCTCTCTCTCTCTCTCTCTCTCTCTCTCTCTCTCTCTCTCTCTCTCTCTCTCTCTCTCTCTCTCTCTCTCTCTCTCTCTCTCTCTCTCTCTCTCTCTCTCTCTCTCTCTCTCTCTCTCTCTCTCTCTCTCTCTCTTTTCCTTCCTACCTCCAGCATTCCCCTTTCTCTTAATCGTTTCCTTCCCTCCGTCATTCCATCATTTTTCTCCACTTACGACCTCTCTTCCTCCTCTCATTCCTTTCCCCTCAGCTCCCTTCCCCTTCTTCCTTCCTCTTCCTCTACCATTCCCTTCCTCCCCTTACCCCCATTCCCTCTTTCTTATCCCTCCATTTTCTTCCTCTCCTTTTCGTTACCTTCCTTTCCTTCTCTCCCGACCCTCCCCTTTTCAAACCCTCCCCTTTCCTTTCCCCACCCGTCACCTTCCTTCTCTCTCCCACCCTCCCCTTCCTTACCTCCTCTTTCCCCATCCTCCCCTTCCTTCCCCCATTCCCGACTCTCCCTTCCTTCCCTCTCCTTTCCCCACCTCCCCATCCTACCGTCCCCTTCCTCTCATCTTCCCCTTCCTTCCCTCTCCTTCTTCTTCCCCCCCTATCTCCCCCCCCATCACGTGTCTGGCCATTAAGCCGGAAATTAAGTCATTATGAAGTAAAAGAAACAAACGTGTTCCTCTCCAGCGACGGTCCCAGCACGCCCTGTTTGTTTTAACGGCGGCTTTAGACAAGGATTTCCTTCCTCCACACACACACACACGTGCCGCCCCTCCTCCTCCTTCGCTCTCCTCCTTCTCTCCTTGTGTGTGTGTCGGAAGGGGGCGGGAGCATGCGAGAGTGAGGGTGTTGGTGGTAAGAATGCGTCAATGTGTGTGTGTGTGTGTGTGTGTGTGTGTGTGTGTGTGGGTGGGTGTCGCTCGCTTGTTTCATTCCTGCATTCCAGTTTCATTCCTGCACTCCTGTTTCATTAATGCATTCCAGTTTCATTCCTGCACTCCTGTTTCATTCCTGTATTTCTGTTTGATTCCTGCATTCCTGTTTCATTCCTGCATTCTAGTTTCATTCCTGCATTCCTGTTTCATTCCTGCATTCTAGTTTCATTCCTGCATTCCTGTTTCATTCCTGCATTCTAGTATCATTCCTGCATTCCTGTTTCATTCGTGCACTCCTGTT
The DNA here is from genome assembly GCF_024679095.1 of Eriocheir sinensis. Lineage (NCBI taxonomy): Eukaryota > Metazoa > Arthropoda > Malacostraca > Decapoda > Varunidae > Eriocheir > Eriocheir sinensis. Next base: position 1,531,035 of record NC_066570.1, read on the forward strand.
TCATTCCTGCACTCCTGTTTCAGTCCTGCATTTCTGTTTCATTCCTGCATTCCAGTTTCATTCCTGCACTCCTGTTTCATTCCTGCATTCCTGTTTCATTCCTGCATTCCAGTTTCATTCCGACATTCCTGTTTCATTCCTGCATTTCTGTTTCATTCCTGTACTCCTGTTTCATTCATGCATTCCTGTTTCATTCCGGCATTCCTGTTTCATTCCAGCATTCCTGTTTCATTCCTGCACTCCTGTTTCATTCCTGCATTCCTGTTTCATTCCTGCACTCCAGTTTCATTCTTTGATTCCTGTTTCTTAAGATTCGATCCATTATATCCCCTTCCTGCGTTCCTATGCGGCTCAGTTCTGGTCACCTTACTCCTTAATAGATATAAAGGGCAGTAATATGTGCAGAGGAGGACGACAAAAATGATTGAAGGGTTGTAAAATCTGCCTTATGAGGATAGACTTCAACATATAAATTTGCATTCTCTGGAAAGGCGAAGGGTGCAAGGAGAGGATCGAAGTTTATAAATGGTTTCTATAAATGTGATGTTAAATAAGCTTTTGGTGGTATGAAATCCGGGTGGGACACGCAACAATGGGTTTAAGTTGGACAATTTCTGACTCAACACAGACATAGGTAAGAGTGATGGATGATTAGAACAGGCTCGGCAGTCATGTTGTGAGTGCCAATACGATGGATATAATCAAGTCGAGGTCAGATAAAGTCATGGATAGTGAGGTTAGGTGGGGTTAGGTTACAGGAGCTGCCTTGCATAGGTCTACCGGCTTCTTGCAGACTCCTTACGTTCTTATGTTCAGTTCCGTTCCTCCCGTTCTTGCGTTTCTGTTAAGTGTTGCGTTATTTTCCTTTGTTAGAGAGATGCAGTCTTTGTGTTGAGGCGCCGTGTTTTTCATCGCTTTATTCACTCCTCTCGGCAGCATCTTCGCCATTCTCTTTCTCTAGTCTTCTCCTTTCCTCCTCCTCCTCCTCCTCCTCCTCCTCCTCCTCCTCATGCCCCCCGCTACCCACCTCCTTCTCTTCGTGTTCCTCCTCTAATGCTTGTTTGTGTTCCCCTTCTCCTCCTCCTCCTCCTTCTCCCCCTCCTCCTCCTTCTTCTAGTATCCTTCCTCTGGTTCCTCCCTCTCCCTCTTCTCCTCCTCCTCCTCCTCCCCCCTCTCCTTCAGATTTTTTCTTCTCTTCCTCCTCCTCCGCCTCCACTTCTCTTTCCTCTTTTTTGAGTTTCCTCGTTGTTTTTTTGCTCGTCTTTTGAGTTGTTGTGTTGCTTGTTAAATTTTATCAGTAATCTCCTTGGTATCTTTATGTATTCTCTTGCTTTTTTTTCTTCTTCTTTCTTCTTCTTCTTCTTCTTCTTCTTTTTCTCTTTATGCATTATCCTGCTTCTTCTTCTTTTTCTCCTCCTTCTTCTTCCTCTTCTTCTTCTTCTTCTTCTTCTTCTGTCGAGTACTTTCCTTGTAGCAACTTCCTTCCTTCCTTGAGCGTTCAAGCGTGTTGCCCTCTGCCTGTTTTGCTTTCTGTATTATTCTCTTATTTTCCTTATTCCTGTTTTGCTCTCTTTATTCCTCTTTTCTTCTTTTTCCTCTTCTTTTCTTCTTTGTCTTATTCCTGCTTTTGTCCTTGTTTTTTGTTTTCGTCTTCGTTTTCCAGTTCCCTTCTTCGTCTTTTTTTTTTCAACAGCCTATTGCGCCGGTAAGCTTTCTTTGTGGGGCCCAAATGGTTGGTCTAGTCCGTTATGGCACAGACAGGTCTTTATAGAGGCACCATCTTGCTCGGCTCACGCTGACCCCCGAAACTCATCTTTGCGCCTCTCTGTAGAAAGATAATCTAAAGTCCGGGTTGATAGGTGGTCTTCAGGACAGCAGTTGGGTATCTTAGGCCGGCATGCTAACCACTCAGTCACTCCTTGTTCCTCTTCTTGTTATTATTCTTCTCGTTCTTGTTCTCCTTGTTCTTTCGTTTTTCTCTTATAATTCTTCTTTATCTTTTCTAACTTGTTTTTATCCCTTTTTTCATCTATTTTCTATTCAATGTTTCGTCCTTTCTTTTCGCTTCCCTTCTTGTTATGGTTCTTGTTCTTCTTGTTCTTTTGTTTTTCTTTTATAATTCTTCTTTATCTCTTCTAACTTTTTTTTATCCTTCTTTTCTTTCCCTTATCTGTTCTGTATTCAATGTTTCGTCCTTTCTTTTCGCTTCCCTTTTCCTTCCCTCTTGTTTATTCGTATTTTTCCTTCCTTCCCCTTCTCAAATTACTTCACCTCTTCTTTCTCTTGCATAAATATCTTGTTTCCGCCTCTTTGCCTCCCTCATAACCCTCCTCTTCTTTCCTCTTCTTCTCTCTTCTTATTTTGTTTATTTTGCCCTCACTTGACCCCCTTTCTTTTTCTCCTTTTATTCCGTCTCCATTTATAATTTTATCTCTTCCTTCCCTCCTTTGGACTCTCAGTTTTCTATCTTCCAATCTTCTTCTTTCCTGCTCTTTTTCTCTTTCTTCCCCTCTCCTCTCTTTTTCTTCCTCTCTCCCTGCTTCACTCTCCTCACTCCCCTATGACCCTTTCCATCTCTTCCCCCTTCAGTCCAATTTCTTTCTCCCCTACCTTCTATTTTTGTTTTTTTCTTCTTTTTAACCTCCTGCGCCGCCTCCTACGTACAACTCTTTCTCCTCGTCCTCTTGTTTTCGTCCTCTGTACCCTTCTACTCTTCCTCGTCCTCGCCCTCCTCGTCCTCCTCGTCCTCCTCTTCCTCGTCCTCCTCTTCGTACTACTCTTTCTCCTCCTCCTCCTCCTCCTTCCTCTTCCGTCGCTGAGTACGTAGAGAGATTCAAGAGATTTAACTATTTATGTCGGAGAGAAGACCAGCAAGAAGGGACTCGACACAGAACCTGAATTACCTCGGCTAGTTTAATAACGTCAGTCTCTCAAAACTTACTCAAACTCGAAATTGAGCCAAAACTTGTGAATGAACAGCTTACCGACTCAAGAGAGGAGATGTAGTGCAGATATTGGCACGGGTACCTTGTAGAGCCGAGTTATCCGTCACTGCAACAAATTTCCTGCATAATCATATTTAGTGAGAAAAATATCACCATTGAAAATCGTACTGACTGCTATTCTGTGGTGACATCGGTGAACTGAACGATGCCGTGTGTACATACAGCGAGCGCTTTAGACCGTTATATAGGTCACTGAAAACCCTGACGAGCAGACCAAATTACTAAAGCAGGCAACCTCTTAATAAGCTAAGTTAGCCCATCAGATTCCATGTTGCCTGCTCTTCCAAGTTTGTGTGTTTCTGTTTTCTCCTCCTCCTCCTCCTCCTCCTCCTCCTCCTCCTCTTCCTCTTTATCTCACTTTATCTTTCCATGTTCTACACATTCTAACGAGTGTATTGGTGTTGGTGGTGGAGGTGGTGTTGGTGGTGGAGGTGGTGTTGACTAATGGTTGAGAGAGTGGTGGTGATGATTACGTTGGTGTTGGTGATGGTGGGTGCTTTGGTGGTGGTGGTGGTGATGATAGTGGTGGTAGGTAGTGACGGTGGTGGTGGTGGTGATGATAGTGGTGGTAGGTAGTGACGGTGGTGGTGGTGGTGATGATAGTGGTGGTAGGTAGTGACGGTGGTGGTGGTGGTGATGATAGTGGTGGTAGGTAGTGACGGTGGTGATGGTGGTGAGAGTTGGTGGTGATGATGGTGACTACTTTGATGGAGGTGGTGATGGTGGTGATGGCGGTGTAAGTGGGCGTTGTAAGTAGTGATGATGGTGGTGGTTGGTAGTGGTGATGAACGTTGTTGGTGGTGGTGATGAAAGTTGGTGGTGGTGATGAAAGTTAGTGGTGATGAAAGTTGGTGGTGGTGATGAAAGTTGGTCCATGGTGGTGATGAAAGTTAGTGGTGATGAAAGTTGGTCCATGGTGGTGATGAAAGTTAGTGGTGATGAAAGTTAGTGGTGATGAAAGTTGGTGGTGGTGATGAGAGTTGGTGATGATGATGGTGGTGTTGCAAGTCGAGTTAAGAAGGTAAATTCAGAGTCTCATTTCGTGCTTGCTTTTCGCTTCTCTTCCTCCTCCTCCTCCTCCTCCTCCTCCTCCTCCATAACATTTTAGTTAACGTTTTTTTCTGTCATCTTACCTTTCATTACCTCCTTATCTTTTTCCTCCTCCTCCTCCCCCTCCTCCTCCTCCTCCTCCTCCTCTTCCTCCTCCTTCTTCTTCTCTACTTACTCCTATTACTCATTTAGGTGTTTCTCCTCTCCCTTCCTTCCTGTATATCATTTTTCTTCAACATTTTTCCTCTTCCTCCTCCTCCTCTTCCTCCTCTTCCTCCTTCCTGTCCGCATCATCTTCCCTCCTCTTCATTTTTTCATTATTATTTTTTTTTAACCTTCGTCTTTACCCTCTTATGCATCTCCTCCTCCTCCTCTTCCTCCTCCTCCTCCTCCTCCTCCTCCTCCTCGCTTATTACCACTATCACTGCGGCCGGAAAAACAAGGCTGGTATTCATATAGAAAGTCTTGCCGGAAAGTAAAGTAGGAATATACGTTCAGCTAACCCTCTTTTTTCTCTCCTGCTCTCTCCTACTTCCTTCCTTCTTCCTTCCTCCTTTTCTACCATCTTTCTCATTTTCCTACTTTTTTTCCTCCTTTCCCCTTTTTCGTCTTTCTCCGGTTCCTTTCTTTTTGTCTCCCTTCACCTTCTCCTTCCTTTCCTTTTTCCTCTCTGTCCTACCTTCCTTCTCATTTTCCCTACTTCCTTTTCCTCCTTTCCCCTCTTTCGTCTCTCTCCGCTTCCCTTCCTTTTGTCTCCTTCCTTTCCTTCGTCCTCTCTTTCCTTCCCCTTTTTCCTCTTATCTTTCCCCTCCTCTTCTATTCCTTCTTCTTTTCCTTCCCTCTTCCATTCTTTTTTCTGTAATTTTCTCTCTCTCTCTCTCTCTCTCTCTCTCTCTCTCTCTCTCTCTCTCTCTCTCTCTCTCTCTCTCTCTCTCTCTCTCTCTCTCTCTCTCTCTCTCTCTCTCTCTCTCTCTCTCTCTCTCCATACTTCATTCTATCCCTTCCCTTCCTTTTCCTTTCCTTCCTTTTCTCTCACTTTCCTCCCTTCCCTTCATTTTCCTTCCCTTTTCATTTTTCTCCCTCTCCTATCATATTCCCTTTTCCTTTTTTTATTATTTTTATTATTATCCTTCTTTTCCCTTCCTATCTCTTCCCTTCCTTTCCTTCCCCCCCTCTCTCTTATCTCTCATCATTTCCCTTATCTCTCTCTCCAAATATCAACATTATCCTCTTCCTATACCTGATCTGCCCTTTTCTCTTCCCTCACTTTTCTTTCTCCTCTAACTCCTTCCCTTCCTTTGTTACCCACGCTTCTTCCTCCTCTCCATTTTTTCCCCTCCCTTTCCTTCATAGCTCCCCGAGGCCTATCAGTTTCCTATGCTTCTCAGGTTTCCCCCTTTCTCCATTTTTCTATTATCACAGTTTTCCCCACTCCCTCATTCTCCCTCATTCTTTTTGTGTTCACCTCATTCTCCCTTCCTCCTTCACCCCACTCCAAAAAATCTTCCCTCTTCCCTTTTCCCCTTCTCCCTCTCTTCCTCTGTTCTTCTACTTCTAATTATCCTCCTGTAGCTTTTTTTCCCTCTTCCACTCTTCCTCCTTGCTTCCTTTCTCTCTCTCTCTCTCTCTCTCTCTCTCTCTCTCTCTCTCTCTCTCTCTCTCTCTCTCTCTCTCTCTCTCTCTCTCTCTCTCTCTCTCTCTCTCTCTCTCTCTCTCTCTCTCTCTCTCTCTCTCTCTCTCTCTCTCTCTCTCTCTCTCTCTCTCAAGCCAATATACACCAACACACGCTACGCTTATTCTACCCTCCTCCTCCTCCTCCTCCTCCTCCTCCTCCTCCTCCTCCTCCTCCTCCTTATTGCCTGCTCTCCTCTTCTCCCTTTCCTCCTTCGCTTCTTCTACTCTCACTTCGCTATGTCATTTTTATCCCTCTCCTGTCTTTTATCTACTTTTCTCCTTCTCTTTCTCTTCCTCTCCCTTTCCCTCTCCCTCTCTCTCTTCCTCCTTATTCGTTATCCTTTCCCCTCACAACGAAAGGCGCTATTGCACTTATTACTCTCCTCCTCCTCCTCCTCCTCCTCCTCCTCTTTCTCCTCCTCATCCTTGTCTTCCTCCTCCTCCTTCTCTTTCCCTTCCTCACCAATGTTCCACCTCTCAACACTTTTTTCCTTCTTCTAGTAGTATTCTTCGCCTCTTCTCCCTTCTCCTTCACTTGCATTTTCACCTCCTTCGCCTTCTTCGCTTCCTCCTTCTCTCCCCCTCTCCCCCTCTCTCCCTCCCTCCTTCCCTCCTCCGCTGCACCACCTCTCACCATCCTCATAAGCGCTGTCTCCTTCGCTACCTCTCACTTGCCTTTCCCTTTCCCCGACCCCGCCTCTCTCTCTCTCTCTCTCTCTCTCTCTCTCTCTCTCTCTCTCTCTCTCTCTCTCTCTCTCTCTCTCTCTCTCTCTCTCTCTCTCTCTCTCTCTCTCTCTCTCTCTCTCTCTCTCTCTCTCTCTCTCTCTCTCTCTCTCTCTCTCTCTCTCTCCGTTCCTCTATACCTCCACCGCTCACCTCCTTTCTCCTTATCTCCGTCTCCTTTGCTTCCCTCGCCTCACCGTCACCACCGTTCTCGTCTCCCTCCTTTTGCTTGTTGTCTCCTCCTCCTCCTCCTCCTCCTCCCAGGGTAGTAGTAGGAGAGATCTTTTCGTTGCCTCTCCAAAGTTTAAGTCTCAACACACGCCGAGGATCAAGTCTGAACGATACTTTCTCTTCCTTGCGTGTGTGTGTGTGTGTGTGTGTGTGTGTGTGTGTGTGTGTGTGTGTGTGTGTGTGTGTCGTTAGCTTCCCTCCTCGTTGATATATCTTCGCTGTCTTGTTGCGTTGTGTTGTGTTGCTGAAATGTGTTAACGTATCAAGATTAATAAAAAAAAACTGTGTGTGTGTGTGTGTGTGTGTGTGTGTGTGTGTGTGTGTGTGTGTGTGTGTGCGTGTGTGTATACTCCCCCCATCCCTCCCTTCCCCCTCTCCCATCCCTTCAACACCTCCCTCTAAACCTAGCTCTCCCTTATAATGAATTCTCTAAACTCTCTCACTTCGTCCCTTCATTTTTCCACTCCTTCATCCACCCCTCCTCGACGTGAGCCTGAATACAATAATATAAAAATCCCTCCGGAGGCAACACGGGGGAGGGAGGAAGGATGTAGGGGCGGGGGGGGGGTGGGGGCGGTATGATGTTTTAATCCCGGGTGAGTGGATGTCTCTTCGCGGTGATTTTTGGCTACGGGGAAACGTGCGGCGTGGAATTTCTGAATGTGGCACAGAGGGATTTTGCCTCTGCCTCTTTAGCTGCCTCGTTACCCTTCCCACCTCTTCTCCTCCTCTTCCCAAGGCGACACGAAGAGGCACGTCTGATTAGGGCGCCTCTCCTTCACGCCTGACCGGGCTGCGAGATGAAGGCGAGGGTGTGTGTGTGTGTGTTTTTTATACTGTGCGTGCGTGTGTGTCATGGTGAAGCGCTGGGTGAAGGGGCGGCGCAGACTTGAGGAACAGGCAGAAGTGACAGACGCAAACGACGCAGAACCAGACAAGACCAAGGCATCAACACAGACACAGACATACACAAGCGACAGACTCAAGCAACTAACACACGCCACAGACAGGAGAGACAGACACAAGCAACAGACTGATACAAACCCGACAGACAGAGGTGGCAGACGGAGGGTTGAAAAGTCTTTGTCTCAGTGTTTACTTTGTCTTTAACGAGGAAATGAAGGCGAGCATAGTAAATAATGACTTGAGATTAGCTTTTGTTTGAATGGGTAAAATGATGGAAATGAACCCGACAGTGGACTCGTCATTTATTTTGTGTGTTTGTGTGTGTTTGCGTGCGTGTGTGTCCGTGTATGTTTTGTGTTTAAATATATTCCATTTTATTATTTATAGAAGCATAAACCTTTTGAAATGTCAACAAAAAAATCAGAAAATTATATTGTGGAATGTTGGTATAATTTTTTCACCATTTTTTGAGTCGACAGTGAATTATACTTTGGATGAACCGGCGGGTCACATGGGTGTATGGATGTTGGGTGGGTGTGGGAGGTGGGTGGGTGGGTACGTGTGGTTTGGATGTAGGGTGAGGGAAAGTGTGGGTGTGAGGGGGTGTGGGGTGGGTGTGGGGTAGGGAGGGGTAGGTGTGTTTTTATGTGGGAGTTCAGGCTCAGGTCCATCACGGGGCTTGTGGCTGCATCTCTTGTTTTTGTTGCTGTGTTTATCATTCAGTTTCTGTTATTCTTGTTCTTGTTGTTGGTGGTAATGGAGGTAGTGTTCATATTTTCATTATTTGTATTGCTGTTTTAACCGTCATATCTAATGGTTGTGGGGTGGTGATGGTTGTGGGGTGGTGATGTTAGGGGTGATGGTGAAGCTGGTGTGGAAGGTGGTGTATATCTGTTCCCTCCTTGTTAGTATTTGTCCTATCTGATGTTTACGACTGCTGTTTTGGTCATTCCTCTGTTTGTTCGTCTTCTGGGTCCCGACAATGTTTCCAGTGGTGGTGTTGACTGTAGAGGTTATCGGTGGTGTGGTGGTTGTAGTGGAGGTGATGATTTTGAAGTGCGATGGAGATGAATGTGACTGGCTGGGATGGTGATACTGATGTGGTGATGATGGTGATGATACGGGCAGCGGAAGTGGTGATGGTGATGATAATGGCAGTGGTTGTGGTGATGGTGATTATAAGAGGAGCGGAAGTGGTGATGGTGATGATGATGGTGCTTGTAATGAAGGTTCTGATGACACACACACACACACACACACACACACACACACACACACACACACACACACACACACACACACACACACACACACACACAGGAAAAAAAATCATTATACATAACCAGCGAAAATGGAGCAGCGCAGCGGAGATAAATATTGACACGCACCATTGCTATAAATATTAATTTTGCATCATTCCCAGAACTATACTGGCGGGCACACCGACACGCATCAGCCAGGGACGAGCAGGCCGGGAGTGTTTCAATGAGTCCACACAGAGCAAGAGAATGTTAACTTTCTTAGTATCACATATTATATATATTACCTTTCTCGGAATCGATCATGTTTGACAGAGCAGCTTATGAATCTTGTATAGCGAGGTAAGTAATTGCGCAGACACTGAGTGCTTGTGCAGCGGTGCAGGTCGGAGCACCGTTAATAACAGTAGCAATAATTACAACCTCAATAATAATGTTAATAAATATAATGTTAATAATAATAATAATAATAATAATAATAATAATAATAATAATAATAATAATAATAATAATAATAATAATAATAATAATAATAATAATAATAATAATAATAACAATAATAAACACTGATAAAAATACTAATAATCATAATAATAAAAATAGTACAGCAAAGGGGAGGCGGTGGCAGAGAGGTCGGCGTTCTGGCGTAGCGTGCAAGACGCGGGTTCGCTTCCCGCCGGCCTCAACAAAGAAGCTTGCAATTTTTCAGCCATCGCCGTGGCAAAGACTATCCACATGCTCTCCTGAAGACCTCAATATGCCAGAAACGTTAAAAAAATGTTGATAATAGCGATAATGATAATGATGTGTTTGAGGAGAGCGTCTTTATATAGCAGCCTAAGATATTCTCTTTATATAAACACTCCACCGCCCGTGTTGTAAGCTGGCCTTGGCGAGGACGTTCCCCTGACATAAGCTCCAACAATATCTTTCCTGACGGATTTTTTTATGAACCACTTTTGTCGGTTGATGGCGACATCCAACACACATTAACTTTCTGATAGTAGTAATACAGCGCAAATAGGCCATGAAAAAAAGCAATTTGAAGTGGTGTGTTAAATTACATGAAGGCTGAAAACATTTTGGAAGGTGCTGTTGGCTTTTGAGTGATGATCTGAGTTAGGGAGAGCTTGGAGTGCGGTTGAACGTCCTATATGTAATTCAGTAGTTCTTGATTTATTACTGGAGAAGGGGAAGTAGGAGAGGCTTAATCTACGTAGGAGGAAGAGAGATGAAACAAGGGAATGGAGGAGAGGTAAGGAGAGGCTATGATTCAACAATAGAAGGACAGAAGGCGGTAAAAACAGGTACGGATTTGACTTCGTGTTTTCATCCGCAACTCACGAATCATTTTTTATTTTTTACAGCAGAGGAGACAGTGCAAGGGCGTAAAAAAAGAAGACAATAATAAAAAAAATTAAAAAAGCCCGCTACTGCTCCTAAAAGTATCGTCATTCTCCTGCACAACAGTTTATATGTTTTACTATTTATTATTTATTACATTATTTCATTTATTAACAGGAGAACCGGAACTGCATGGTATAGTCTAGACGATTTTTTTTTTGTTATGATGTTATTTTATGATGGGGAAAATTATAGTGAACCAAAAGTCGTAAGTGTATAAGAGAGGAAAATTAGAAAAGGATTGAAGTGAAAATACGAAAATAAAGGTGGATTCGTAGTGTGTTCAAGTACAAATATGTGTTGGATTCATCGATGCTTTAGTTTTCCAGTGCATTAGTCCTGTTTCCTGCCTTTAACGTGTGTGTGTGTGTGTGTGTGTGTGTGTGTGTGTGTGTGTGTGTGTGATAGAGAGAGAGAGAGAGAGAGAGAGAGAGAGAGAGAGAGAGAGAGAGAGAGAGAGAGAGACACAGAGAAAGCGTGGAATACATATGTGGAAGAAATGAGATGAGAGACGACGGAGGGAGGAGGAGGAGGAGGAGGAGGAGGAGGAGGAGGAGGAGGAGAAATTCGCCACTGATCATCCCAACAAGGAAATCGTGTGAGGAAAATCATGAGGCTGTAGAAGCGGCGTTATGAGGAGAGAGAGAGAGAGAGAGAGAGAGAGAGAGAGAGAGAGAGAATAGAGATGGAGGAGGCAGGTGCATGGCAAAGCATAGTGGAAAAAAAGTAGAAAATGAAGTTGCAAAAGAGAAAAGAGGAAAGAGGATAGAGAATGATAATAGAATAAAAATTAAGGGGTTAAGAATAGAGAGGGGGGGGGGGCAAATGGAAGGAGAGAAGGGGGAATAGGAAAAGGGGAAATGGGAGAGAGAGAAAGGAGGTAGAGGGTTGAGGGGAGAGTGGAGGGAGTGGGAGCGAGTTAAAGGGATAGGGAAGCAAAGAGAGGGTTGAATAAGAGGAAGGAGCGAAGGGGTGAAAATGAAAAGGGGAGGATAATAAGGGACAGAGGGAGACAGATGATAGGGAGGCAAAGGCTGAGCGAGGTGAGAGTAGACAGATAAAGGGTTACGAAAAGAGAAGAGAGAGAGATAGGTAATAGAACTTAAATAGATACGAAACCAAAAAAGAGGGTTGATTAGCGAATAGAACAGGGGAAGAAAGGGAAACAGGAAGGGTGATAAAGGACAAAAGGAGTGGAAATATTGGGAGGAAAGGGCTAAGCAGAAAGGGGGTTGATGGTGGGATATGGTGGGAAATGGAAAGTAAAGGACGGTAAGGGACAGAAGTTGAAGTGGGTTAAGGGAAAGGAACTGTGCGAGGTGCGAGAAATGAGGTTAGGAAAAAGGAGAGAGCGTGAGTGAATGGTAAGGATTAGGAATACAGAACACAGAGAGAATTGAATACAAGGAAGGCGAGGGAGGTAGAAAAGAGAACGGGAAGGATAGGGGAATAGAAAATGGAAGGGAAAGACAACAAAGGACAAATGGAAAGGTACGTAGGATAGATAGGAAGGAAAGGGGCAGAGCGAGGAGCGAGTGCCAAGCAGAGGGCCAGCTAGACAGAGCCGGGCCACCTCAGTATGTCTCCTGCCGTGGTGGGGTGAGGGTGTGCGTCTCGCCGGCTCTGTGCTCCATCGGGGGAACCTAAGAGTTGTGTGTAGGTGTGCGGGTGTGTGTGCGTGCGTCTGTGTGTGTGTTCTCCGTCCCTCGCCCTCCCAGCCGCCGGTATCTTCCACCAGTACCAACTCCAGTTTTTTTTTATTGTTTTATTTTCATACCGCCACCCAGTCACGGAAAAAAAGGTGAAAAGGTGCAAAATATGGTATTGTGGCATTTGAGGCTTTTGTTGCGGCCTCTCCTACCTGGCTGGCGTCCACGGGCGTAACTTTCCTGCGGTCACACACGGAGGATAGAAAAATGGAGAGCAAAAGAAAGGAGAGGAAAGGTAGAGGAGTGAAAATGATGCATGCTACCGATACCCTTCACGATAATTATAACTTGTGCTAATGATAATGATGATAATGAAAATAATAATGGTAAAGATAATATGACAAGAATGAGAATATGAATGACAAAATGATAACGGAGCAAAAATAAATGAAAAACATAAGAATAAATAAGAATAAGAAAAATACTGTTAACACGAGTAATAGTAATAATAATACTAGTAATGACAATAAGGCTGGAATAAAAAAGAAGAATGGTAGAATTATAATGAAGAAATAAGAATAAATAAGAAAAACAATGAAAACGGTAATAAGCGTAACAGTAATGCTAGTAATAAAAAATAATTAAGATAATGAAACGGGAATACTAATAGAAATAACAGAATGATAATTAAGAAGTAAGAAGAAATTAAATATAACAATAATAATGATGATAATAATAATAGCTATGATAGTAATAATGATAATAGCAGCAATGAGGCTAATAATTACACTAATCATCCCTATAATAACGTTAAAGCCCCGGGAAGATTACCAGCGACTCCTCTGAGCTACTCCGGGAGACGCGAGGCAAATTAAAGTTTTATATTTCATTAATGAGAGGTTGGCGGCGGCGGTGGTGGCGGCGGCGATGGTGGTGAAGGTGGAGGTTATGGCTATGCGACAAGGACTCTGGTGGTGGTGATGGTGGTAGTGATGGGAGGTCGTACTGGTGATGGTGATGATGGTGGTGGTGATGAAGAAATGAGAAAGATGATAGTGCAAAGAGGCTGTGTGGTGTTGGTGGTGATGATGATGGTGGTAGTGGTGTTTGAAGGTGGTGGTGGTGGTGGTGGTGGTGGTGATGAAGGATTAGGAAAGAACACATCATGTCACGCACTATGATTTGTGGTGATGATGGTGATGATAATAATGACGGCAGTGGTGGTGACGGTGGTGGAGGTGGTGGTGATGGTGATGAATATGGAAGCGGTCAGTGGAGGTGGTGGTAGTGGTGGTGGTAGTGATGATAATGACTGTGGTGGTGATGGTGGTGATGGTGGTGGTGGAGGTGAAGGATCTAGAAGGATTACGGCACGGAAAGGATTGTGTGGTGGTGGAACCTTACTTTGTGGTGGTGGTGGTGGACGTGTTGGACGTGGTGGTGGTGGAGGTGGTGGTGGTGGACGTGGTGGAGGTGGTGGTGGTGGAGGTGGTGGTGGTGGACGTGGTGGAGGTGGTGGTGGTGGAGGTGGTGGTGGTGGACGTGGTGGAGGTGGTGGTGGTGGAGGTGGTGGTGGTGGACGTGGTGGAGGTGGTGGTGGTGATGGATAGCGGAAGGCACGACACCACTACTTTTTCTCTCTCTCTCTCTCTCTCTCTCTCTCTCTCTCTCTCTCTCTCTCTCTCTCTCTCTCTCTCTCTCTCTCTCTCTGGGTCCATAAGACTTCCATTAATTTCACGCTTTCATTGTTAAAACCCAGAAAACGTGACCGGAAAGGTATAAATATATCCCTTTACTCTCTCTCTCTCTCTCTCTCTCTCTCTCTCTCTCTCTCTCTCTCTCTCTCTCTCTCTCTCTCTCTCTCTCTCTCTCTCTCTCTCTCTCTCTCTCTCTCTCTCTCTCTCTCTCTCTCTCTCTCTCTCTCTCTCTCTCTCTCTCTCTCTCTCTCTCTCTCTCTCTCCATCATCTTTGCTCTCCATCTTCCTCTCACCTCCCCATCCTCGCCTCTCCTTCCAGCCCTTTCTCTCTCTCTCTCTCTCTCTCTCTGTCTCTCTCTCTCTCTCTCTCTCTCTCTCTCTCTCTCTCTCTCTCTCTCTCTCTCTCTCTCTCTCTCTCTCGGCAATTCCTTCTCCTATCAACCCTTTCTATCGCTCAGCTACTCAGTGGAAAGAGGCATCGGAGTCACACACACGCGCGCACACACACAGACGCACAAACACGGTGAAAGGAAACAGTTGAATAAAGGCGAAGGAAGGAAGGCTCGACGAAAGGAAGGACGGAAATAGAAGTAACGGTGTGCAAAAGAACGGAACAAACAGACCAAACGGAGAAAAGGGAAACGGAAAAAATCATAAAAACAGAACCACAATAAAAAAACGAAACCCTTGCTAAAATATTAAGACAAATCAAGTGAGAAAAAAAAAGATAAAAACCAAAGAGGGAAGAAAAGTGAGAGAGAGAGAGAGAGAGAGAGAGTGAGACCGAGAGAGAAGGAGGAGAAGGAGGTGGAGGGGATAATGAAGGTGTTTGGGTGCAAGGTGGTGGTGGACATGGCGGTGGTGGTGGTGATGGTTGTGGTGACCCTGGACTGCTTCTGCTGCGAGGGTCTCTTGGTCAGCAGGAAGCAGCAGAAGGGGCAGCAGAAGATCCCGCCCTATACGCCCGGCATTGTGCGAGGTAAGTAGGAAAGGGAAGAAAAATAGCAATGATCCTTCGCCATTTTCATCTGCTTTTTATTTTTTCTGCTTTCATTGTGTGTGTGAAGGGGGAAGGTGGGGGGGTTAGTGTGTGTGTGTGTGTGTGTGTGTGTGTGTGCGAGAGAGAGAGAGAGAGATTTAACTGACATCCTTTTCATCCTCTCCTTCCTCCCTCCCCAGGTCACCCCTAACTGCTATTACTTGGTGGAAGGTGGGAGGGAAGGAAGGATGAAGTGGAAGGAAAGGGAAGGAGAGGAAGGGAAGAGAGAAAGAAGGCAGAAGGAATGAAAGGAAGGAGGGATGAAGTGGAAGGAAAGGGAAGGAGAGGAAGGATGGAAGGAAGAGAAGAGAGAAAGAAGGCAGAAGGAATGAAAGGAAGGAGGGATGAAGTGGAAGGAAAGGAGAGGCAAAGTAGGAAGGAAGGAAGGAGGAAGAGAAAGAAGGAAGTAAGGGAAGAAAATAAACAAAAATAAACAATAGCAATAAAAAATCAATAAACAAGAAAAACAAACAAAGAAAGTAAGAAAAATGTAAATCGTTGCAGGCCTAATAGAGAGAGAGAGAGAGGCATAGCGGTGTAAGTCTTTAATGCCTCCACGCCTCAAATACTCTTAAAGTCTCCGTCTTATTTACTCCCGTATTGAAATTGGCCTTTTATTTTCCGGCCTTTCATTCGTTGCTTTGAAATTCCCGCGCTGCCGATTTCGCTCACCCACCCTTTGAAGTTTTCAGTTCGGCGTATTTCTCTTCGTTTTATTTCCTTGTCTCACATTTCTACACTTCTTCATACATTAATTGAGAGTTGTGTTTCATTTATTAGCTTCATTGATTTTTTTTTAGTTGTATTTGTTTTATTTATTTATTTTTTCGTTCTTTGCCTCACTTTTCATGTTCTATACTTTTTCATACATTCATTGAGAGTTGTGTTTCATTTTCTAGTTTCATTGATTTTATTTGTTTTGTTTGTTTTGTTTTCTCGTTCTCTGCCTTCACTTTTGTCTTTTATCTTTTTTTCATATTTTAGTTCCTTGATTTGTATTTTTTTTTAATTTTTCATTGTTTTTTTTAGCTTTTGTTTTCCGTGTCTTCTTTTTAATATGTATTTCCTTGTTTTCTTGTGTCGTTGTAATCCCTTGTTTCGTATTGGCCCTCTTTTTCTTTGTTGGTAATTTCCTTTTTTGTTAATTCGTCTACTTTATCTTTCTCCCTTTTCTCCTCTGGTAATTTATCTTGATCTTCTTCCAATGTTTGTTTTTCTACGTCTCGCTTTACTTTTCTCAAATCTATCCATCTATCTCTTTATTCCTCATTTCGTTTCTTCCCACTTTCCTCTTTCTTCTTCTGTTTCGCTTTCTTTTTTCTCTAGTTCTTCCTCTCTACACCTTCCTCTTCTCCTTCCTTCTCTTTCCCTATCTTCTTCCACCTTTTTGATTACTATGTTTTCCACGTCTATGTATTTCGCATCTTTGTAACTCTTAATTAACCCACAGTCGTTTTTTCCTTACTCGGGATAATCGTAATTGAATTTCTCCCTGATCAAAGTCGCTCTCCTCAAAAGCCTTCCACTGGTCTCCTGGAGTTCACCTGAATCTTAACTACACCTGCCGGCCGTTCATATACCTGTCCCTTCATTTTTCTCGAGTTTCATGAATTAATTTTCCTTTCCTGACGTTCGTTGCAACTCCACTTTCTTTCAACATTCACACATTTCGTTTCAATTTCTCGGTATTTCACTTTTTTTCCTTCTGTCGTTTGATTCCTACAATTCTCTTTCCTTTTAACGCTCGTATATTTCCCTTTTCTATTTTCGTGATTTTTATATGTATTTTAGTTTCCTTTCATTCTGACGTTTCTTTTCTTACACATTTT
>NC_066570.1:1557500-1560000 GCF_024679095.1 Eriocheir sinensis
GTGGGAGAGTAGGCACACAAAACGATTCTTCTCTTTCTGTTTTATTTTTCTTCTAATTTCTCTCTCTCTCTCTCTCTCTCTCTCTCTCTCTCTCTCTCTCTCTCTCTCTCTCTCTCTCTCTCTCTCTCTCTCTCTCTCTCTCTCTCTCTCTCTCTCTCTCTCTCTCTCCAGGTACAAAAACGAGTCTTCTTTGCCCGAAATTGCTCTCCATATGCAAGTTGTTTTCTTGTTTTGTTTTGATTGCGCCTTTGTCTTCGTGGGTCTGGTTCTGTTTTTGTTGTTGTTTATATTGTCTTGTTTTCTTGTGTAGTTGTTGTCATCGTTGGTAGTGTCATCATTATCGTCGCTATTATTATTATTTGGTTTATTTTTAGTAACATCAATAAACGGTATAATTAACGACAACAGCATCAGGAACAGCATTAACGTCGGGTTTCAATTTTTTCTTGTTTATCTTTTTCTTTTATTTTGTCGTGTTTTTATTATTATTATTATTATTATTATTATTATTATTATTATTATTATTATTATTATTATTATTATTATTATTATTGTGATCATTATTTGTATAACTTTTAGTAACGTATAAAAAAACAGCAAAATTAACGAGTCTAAAAACATTATTAACAACAACAACTACTACTACTACTACTACTACTACTACTACTACTACTTCATTAACAGCAGCAGCATCACCTCGGCGCGCACCTGCTTGTGAGGCTGAGCTAATTAACTTTTATGAGCCCGAATTGTGTTTTCATGGCAGTTATTAATGGATGGCTTTATGGGAGTGATGGCGCTAGTTAAAACGGCAGTATAAAGTGTAAATGTAGTGGTGGTAGTAGTAGTAGTAGTAGTAGTAGTAGTAGTAGTAGTAGTAATAGCATCATGCATAACAGTTGCATTAGAAGGATTTCGTATACGAGTAGAGGCAGGAACGGTGATGGTGGTGGTGTTTAGGGGGGTTGGGGAGGTAGTGGTGGTTATGGTGGTCATCTGGTGATGGTTTTGATTACAGTGATGGTGTTGGGTATGGTGGTGGTGGTGGTTGTACTGATAGTTTGCGTGGTGGTGGTGGTGGTGGTAATGGTAGTGACGGTGATGGTGATGTGGTGATAGTGAAAGCGGTGGTGATGGTGGTGGTGGATGTGGTATTGTTAATTTTAGAGAGTGCGGTGGTGGTATTAGTGGTGGTAGATGTGGTTTTGTGTGACGTTGTTGTTGTTGTTCCTATTGTTGTTGTTGGTTGGGGTGGTGTGATGTTGGTGATAGTTGTTGTTGGTAGTGGTGGTGATGAGTGTTGGTGATAGTTGTTGTTGGTAGTGGTGGTGGTGTTCTTGGTGTTGTTGTTGTTGTTGTTGTTGTCTTGGTGGTACTGATGGTTGTGGTGGTGGTGGTGGTGGTGTTTTGATGGTATTGGTTATGGTGGTAGTGGTGTTGGTTTGGTAGTATTGGTGGTGGTGTTGTTGTTGGGGGTGGCATTGGTGTTGTTGTTGGTGGTGTCGGTGGTGTTGTTGGTGGTGTTGTTGGTGTTGGTGGTATTGGTGCTGTTGTTGTTGTTGGTGGTGGTGGTGGTATTGGTGTTGTTGTTGGTAATGTTGGTGGTATTGGTGTCGTTCTTGGTGGTGGTGTTGGTGTTGGTTTGGTAGTATTGGTGGTGGTGGTATTGGTGTTGTTGTTGTTGTTGGTGGTGGTGGTGTTGGTTTGGTAGTATTGGTGGTGATGGTATTGGTGTTGTCGTTGTTGTTGGTGGTGGTGGCAGTAACAGAAGACATCAGGATGAGCACCATCACCTCGGTCTTATCTGTTATCTGACGACGGGCCATTAAACACAATGCTACTGCCGCTGCACGAGGAGGAGAAGGAGGAGGAGGAGGAGGAGGAGGAGGAGGAGGCGACGTTGATTGCGAAAGAGGAGGAGGAGAAGGAGGATTACACTGAGGACGAAGAGGAGGAGGAGAAACATTAGTATTAGTTAATTAAGAAGGGAATGAAGGAGGAGGAGGATGCAGGAATGAAGGGAAACGAGGATTTGAGTATAAGAGAGGATAGAAGAAGAAGGGAGGAGTGGAAGTTGTGGTGGAAGGGTAAGGTATAACTATGAAAGAAAGAGAAGAGGTAGAAAAAGAAAGAAGTAGGAGAAGAAGTGGTTGAAGGTTAAGAAATAAGTAGGAAAGCGGAAGGATTGGATCACACATAAGAGGATTGAAGCCCTGAACCTCCCTCATCTTCATTAACTTCCCATTGTGAGCTGTGTTGCAGGACCAAGGGAAGGGACGGAGCGAGAGCCTGGAGGACTTGGCCGATGCAGGGAGGCTGAGCACTCTTCATTGGTTACCATTTACTAAGGCTTGATGACTTGCGAAAGGTAGGGTCGGATCGTGGCTTCCCTAATGACATGAAGAGTTTGAGAACAGCTTTTCACTCGGGCTGATGGTCTAGGTTGTATTTTAGGTCACGTAGTATAGAAAGTAAGAGAGGAAAGGATAGAGAAGCAGAG
>NC_066570.1:1565000-1602500 GCF_024679095.1 Eriocheir sinensis
AAAAATGCCTTGATATATTCTTATTTGTTCTCCGTGTATTTATATGACATAGAGAATAAACGAAATGTCCCGTGTGCAAACAAGTGTCAGAAGGAAATGGATATAGATTACTTAACATCAAACTTATTGGATTCAGAGGCGGGAGGTGTCATATATCACTTTGTTTTCCTTGTGTTTTCCCAAAGGCAGGAAAAGAGAGACCAAAGCAGCAGGATCAAAATAATAAGGGTGAGTAGAATTTTATGTTTGGAATAATTTTTTGCCCCAAGTTGTAAATTTTCCTCCTGAATGTAGAACGCAAGAAATGATGGTCATGCAATTTGTTCTCCCCTTATTTCCGCGGGAGGGAAAACGAACAAATGTAACTTCTAAAATCACGAGTCGCGGGGAATTAAATGTTCTTATTGGATTTAATGGTTTACATCAGATTGAAACTTTTGCCTGGGATTCAGAAGCGCAGAGGTCACATTCCAATTAATTTGTTTTCCCCTTTATTTACTTGGCAGGGAAAAGAGAACGAATAAATGAATGCTGCCGTAAAAATGAGGGTCGGTAAGAATGGGATATTATTATTGCGGAATATTCTGCGCCAGATTGTGTCAGTGTCCTTTGCTTGAGGGCAGTAAGAAATTAGATGGCTATTAATTTGTTCTCCCTCTATTTCTGTTGTGGAAAGGAAAAGAGAACGAATAAATGAATGCTGCCAGATTGTCAGTGTCCTTTGCTTGAGGGCAGTAAGAAATTAGATGGTTATTAACTTGTTCTCTATTTTTGTTGTGGAAAGGAAAAGAGACGAATCAGTTCTAATATGATTTGTTTTCCATTTTATTTCCTCGGCAATAGACAGGATACATATGCAACGAGTAAGAATTACGAAGAAATTTATATTGGCATAGAATTAATCTCCTTTACGCATCTCTTGCTTGTCCTGAATCAAAGCAAAAGAGATATAAAAAAAATCGTGCATAGCATAGTTTTCTCTCCCTCTCCATCGATAGAAGAACGCGTTAGTAACTCCAAAAATAAGGCTCAAGGTTATGAACTTTAATACCGCATGGAGTGTTTTACATCTGATTAGAGTATTTGCCGATGGTTCAGGGACGCAAATCATATACGAATTAGTTTGTTAACCTCTTTGTCTCCACGGCAAGAACTGAAACAAAATATCCTTCCTCAACGTAGGTCACAGTTAATTGAATGTTATGGCAATGTTGTTACTATATTGAATGTTACGATTATAACTGCCTTGCATCAGCTGGGTCTCTCTGGCTCAAGGACTAAAGGAATTACAAGTGTTAGTTTGTTGCTCGTCTATGTTTATGGCAAGCAAAAACAACAACAACAAAAAAAACAACAACCCTGGAATGCTGCGTGTAAAAATAAGGTCACGAAAAATTGCATGTGGGATATATTTTTCTTGCCTTTTATTCAGAAACGCAAAGAATAACGGAAAGCTCATCGTGTTATCTCTGTGTGATTTTATGGCAGGTCAAATATGCTAAACACCAAAAGCAAGGAATGTTGTCAGTACACGGATATTTTTGCGTGAGTTTGGGGCTTTGGCAATGGATGAGGGTCGCACTGAATTAAAAAGTTGTGTGCTATTTCCACGACAAGAAAAATCCAGTGATACGTAGCTCCCAAAAAATAAGTCATGTTGAATGGACTCCTGTGAACGTATTTAACATTTTGCATCAGATAACTCTTCCGCCTTTGATGGAGGACCGATTGAAGTTATGTATGAATGAATTTGTTACCCGCTATTCCCACGCAAGTTAAATAATAAGGAAAATAATAGTAAAGTCCACTGCAAAATTAATATCATGACCCTGCAAGGAATCATAAATGGTCTTGTATGTCTTTGACCCCGGGAATTTATAAAAGTCAAAGAGGGGATCAATCGGGTTTTAATGAGCGTTGTTTTCAGGTTCATGCTACAGAAGAAGGGTCAAACTACCACCAGGGTCATAGAACTACTCCTGGAAATGCCCACAACTCCTACGAAACCCTTGTCAAATATGTGTTCTTGGGCGGCGAAATGTCTTATATAATACGACCCAAGGAGTCACGTGTATGATTGCATTTGTTCTCTCTACGTATTCCCAAACAAGAAACTAAAGGAAAACCATATCAAAGGACACTGCAGAATTAATATCACGACCCTGCGAGGAATCATATATGGGCTTGTATGTCTCTGACCCCGGAAAACAAGGAGTCACATGTGATTGCATTTGTTCTCCCTCTTTCCCCATGGCCAGAAAAAGCAACGCAATATCCTCGGTAAAAATAGGAGTCTCGGTAAATTGAGGGCTTGTTAATCTGCGTGGCGGGGGACGAAGTAAAGGAAAGTATTAAGGGAACAAAGCCGGAAATTAAGTTGGCAGCCTGGGACACGCGGGAGAGAGAGAGAGAGAAAGAAAGAATTAGAGTATACGATTTAATTCATCACGTCCATTCGCTCTAAAACAAAAAAATGGTAGCGACCCTCCCTAAAAAGAAATAAAGAAATACAGGAGTTTTTTTTTTATTACTGTTGCCGTGTTGGGTTTTACCAGTGCTTCCGGTGTAACGGTTTTATTCTCCTGTGACGCGCTTTAATTTTATAGATAGACAGATATAGAGAGATAGATAGATACGTAGATAGATATGGACAGAGATAGATAGCAAGATAGATAGGAGGATAGATAGGAAGATAAATAAGAGGGAAGATAGCAAGATAGGAAAATATATGAGGGTAGATGATAGGATGATAAATGGCAAGATAGATAGTTAAATAGATAGATAGATAGATAGATAGATAGATAGAAAGTGAAAGAGGAAGTGAAAGAAAGTGAAAAGTGAAAAAAGAGTGAGTTAGTGAGAGAGAGAGAGAGAGAGAGAGAGAGAGAGAGAGAGAGAGAGAGAGAGAGAGAGAGAGAGAGAGAGAGAGAGTCAGTCGTTCCTTTGTGCCGGGAGATAAGAAACCAACATATCGTACCTGCGGAAATCCGTCTTTACCTGCGTACCGAGATTACCTGTGTGTGTGTGTGTGTGTGTGTGTGTGTGTGTGTGTTGGTTAGGTTATGATTGATTTGGAGACGGATGCAAGCCTTGGTCGGGAATCATAATATGTTAATGCAATTGAATTCGATTTCCGGCGCAATTATTCCCTCGCTGGCGAATATTTTAGTGATACGGTAGTAGTAGTAGTAGTAGTAGTAGTAGTAGTAGTAGTAGTAGTCAGAATAGTAACAATGATGGATGCTACATGTGCCATCATAGTCATCATTATTAATCGTTTTGGTCTTCAAATTGTTCATATTTTACTGCATAATCAAACGGAAGAGGATTGTTGTGGAAGCTGTGTGTGTGTGTGTGTGTGTGTGTGTGTGTGTATCTGTGTTCATGTACTTAGTAGCAAACACAAACAGAAGCAAAAACAAACACAGCCACATACACAAACAAAACAAGTACCACTAAGTCGGAGCCCTGTTTGCACATCATGACGGCCAAGCGGATAAGCAAACAAGCCGCCAAACACACAAACACACACTCACCCAAACAGGCAAGCACTCGGGCCTATAATAACGCAGGATTCGGTAACTTCTGAAACGCCAATTGAACACGTAATGTACTTGGCGTTATCAAAGATTTAGGGGGGCAGGCAATGGTAGTGTTTTGTCTTCTCCCGTTCCGTTCGTGTTTAGTTGGGCGTGGGTTGGGTGGGCGATTTCAGAGCCTCGCGTTTAGTGTAGGGAAATGTTGAGCTTGTTTTGGTGTTGGTTTAATTAGTTAGCCTGTTTGGAGTTCAGCGTTTTTTTAATTGCTTTCTGCTCTGGAGTTATTTACTGACAAAAAAAGCGTATCTGAATATTTGGGAAGGCTTATTGTGTGCCCGAAAATTAATTCCTGTTGATGCTTCTCTTTGTATGAATGTTGTTTTGGGTTTTGTTTTTTTGTGTATGGTTTTTGCTATCCCTTTTCTTCCATTTCTTCTCCTCTTTCTCCAATTTTTTCCTTTTATATGTGTATGATTTTTGTCTTTCCATTTTTTCTCTTTCTCCCTTTTTTTGTCCATGATTTTTGTCTTTCATTTCTTCTCTTTCTCTCTATCCCATTTCTTCCTTTTATATGTGCATGATTTTTGTCTACCCATTTCTTCTCTTTCTCCCTCCCTTTTTTGTGTGTATCATTTTTGTCTTCCTCTTTCTTCTCTTTCTCTCTCTCCCATTTCCTCCTTTTTTTGTGTATCATTTTTGTTTTTCCATTTCTTCCATGTTGAATGTGAAGATAGTTGTAAATTTAAGGATATTCCATTTTTCATCACATACGCTGTTTTCTATTATGGATCTTATTATATACTGTTTTTTTTTTTTATATATCTGTTTGATCTTTTAATTGCTTTCATCTCCGTTCGTTGCTCAGTGAACATGAATCGTTATACTGTTTATTTCTATTGTTATTTACTGCCTCTACATTCTTGCTATTCTATCTATTCATTTATACAGTTCTACCTAACTCCTGCCTCTATATATGTTTTCTGTCTATGTAATTGTGTGTTTCTTTTTTTGTTTTTTTTTGTTTGCTTTCCTGTGTGCTCCTCGTTTAGTGGGCGCACGAGTCGTAATTATGTATATTCAGTTTGCCTTGCTCTGTGTACGCGTTCTGCTTTCATATATTTGGGTGCGACTGTTTTGATTTTCTTCCTATCTGTTTCTCGTTTACTGGAAACTTAAATCGCTATTATGCATTTTTCCATTTTTATGATCTAAATTATATTCTGCCTAGCGCTTGCCTCTTATGTATGAGCTCCATCCTTATTTATGTGGGTATGACTTTAATACGCCTTCCTATCTCTTGCTGTTTAATTTCAGTTCAGATTCATAATTATACATTTTCCATTAGGAAGAAACATTTATACTACCGCGCCTTGAATTCCTCTCCGGCCGTGAAATGTTGGCTTATTTCAAGTGATACATTTTGCATGCATTTAAAGTTTGAATTATTCATAACCGTACGGCGGGCGCCTCCCTCCACGGCCGGCTCGGGTCCAGACTTTTCTTGACGGTACTCCGGCGCGGGGGTGTGCCTGGCGCGTTTTCAGTTCGCCTCGGCTTGGGAGGAAGCGTGACCTTAATATCCTGCGCTGAACTATTAATGCCCAAAAACAAAGCACCGAGCCGTGGCCGAGTTTCAGATGATGAAACATTAAACAGTTCAGGGTCCGGCGAGGGTGCGCGCCTGGCTGGCTACTGGACAAGGGAGTGGCTCACTAGCTGCCTGGATGGTTTGCTGGCTGGTAGAATGGTTGGCTGGCTGGCTGTCAGTCTGGCTGTTGCTGGCTGGCTGGCTGGCTGGCTGGCTGGCTGTCTGTCTGGCTGTTGCTGGCTGGCTGGCTGGCTGGCTGGCTGGATGGATGGATGGATGGATGGCTGCTGGACAAGGGAGTGGCTTACTGGCTGCCTGGATTGTATGCTGGCTGGCTACTTGGCTAGCTAGCTGGCTGGCAGGCTGCTTAATTGGTTGAGAGAATGGCTTGCTGGTTGCCTGGATGATATGTTGGCTGGTAGACTGCGTGAGTGCGTGCGTAACTTGCCTGGCTGAGTGACTGAACGCCTGTCTGGTTAATGTAATGTTAATTGGACGGCTGGGTGGCAAACTGATTGACTGGTTGGTTAAACATATGCTGGGTGGCTGTTATGCTGACTAACTGACTGTGTTGTTGGCTAAGAATGTCAAATTGACTGGCTGATGACTATGGCTGAATGACTGTCTGCACCGCAACATCCATTCCTTGGTATCTGGCTGCCTCACGGCCAAGCTAGATTATTGCCTGGCTGGTAGGCTTGCTTGAATACTGCCTGACTTATGAGTTGGCTCCGTGGCTGGCTGAGTGATCAGCTGAATCGTGTTTTCACTGATTAACTCGCAAGTCAAGTGGGTGGATGGCTAAATGTTAGACCGCCATTCTGATTGGCTGAGTAAGCTGGCTGACATATTTATTGGTCGGGTTATTAACTGACCGGTGTTTTGGCTCGTTAATTGGATTGCATATTTGCTGACCGGATGTTTAAGTGACTAGCGTCCTGGCGTGCAAGTTGGCTGGCTGGGTGGCTGGCTGTCTGACTGCTTGCCTGGTTGTTTGAAGTAAAGTTCAGTGCGATAAGGTCCCGGAAAAGAAAAAATGTCACTGCCTGTGTGATTGGTTTACCGTCCTGCTTCGGGGCGGCTTATTGACCGGCGGGCTGTTAAGTGCCTGACAAGTTGGCTGCGTTCCGGCCGGCAGTTTGGAGTTGAGCTTAGTGCGATAAGGTCACGGACGAGAGGACGAAGGAAAAGGAAAGTCAGATAAAATAGAATAACTCCGAGGCCGCGCTGCACGCCACGAATATTAGCACGAGGGTCACACTTGAATTAAAGGCTTTGCAGAATACTAATCACGCGCAAGCAAGTCATCGTGAAGAATGGAGGCAGCCTTGTAGTGGTCCCTGGGCGGCGGGGTTACTGATGAGAGGCGCTGCGCTGCTCCGCTAACAAGTATTGCCTCGTAATAAACCAGCCGAGCACTCGTTTGTAGCCAGGGCGGCGGCGAGGCAAGCGGCGGGAAGAGAGGACGAGGAGAAAAATTAAACGTGATGAGAAGAGAGGGGGAGAATGTAAACACGAAGAGAGCAAGAGTGAGCAGAACGTATGCCGCGGCAGAGTGAAAATTACACGCAGAGAAGAGAAAGAATGATACTACAAGAAAGAAAGAGGAGAAAAAAGAATGGGGAGAGGAAGAAAATAATGAAAGGTTATGTTTAAATATCAAGAAAAGGAGGAGAAAGCGAGGGAAATATGAAGACGGAGTAACAGAATAAAAATATTGAATGAAGCGTGAAAAGATAACGAAGGGAAAAAATAACATGAGAGGAAGGAGGGAGGATGTAAAGATGAACAAAAGATGATAGTAAAGAAATAAAGAGGATAAAAATCGAATACCTTAGAACAAAAAAGGGATAATCAACACGAGACTAAAAAAAAGAACGAATAAGGGATAGGTAAAATTAATAGGCGTGGAAGGTCAAATTGAAATACCAAAATAGGAGAGAAAGAGAGGAGAAAATGAAGACGAGGTTGCAAAAATGAAAAAAAAAAATATGGAGAGATAAAGGAGGAGGAAAATTAAGCGTGATGAGAGGCGAGAGGAAGAATTCAAACACGAAGAGAAAAAAGAAAAGATAAAACAAGAAAGCGGAAGATAAAAATTGTAGACAAGAAAAAAAAAGGATATTCAGTACGAGAAGAGACAAGATGGAGAGATTAATGAGGCGCCTTTTTTAACGACAGGCGTGTAATGGAAGACTCAAAAATAGGTGAAAAGAAGAGAGGGAAAAAAAAGGATGAAGACGAGGTGAATAACATAAAAAAAAGTTAAATATGGAGAGTGAGAAATAGAGGAGCTAAAAATACAAGACGGAGAGGAGAGAGAGAAGAAAAAATAGACTTTGAATTGGAAGAGGAAAAAAATAAACAGGGTGAAGGAAGAGCGGAAAGAATATAAACACGGGGAGTGAGGAGAAAGAGAGAGAGAGAAAAAAATAAAGCACTGAGAGGAATTTAAAAAAGCCGAGATGAGCAAAGCAGAAAAATTAAGCATGAGAGGCAGTCAGGAAAAACAGTTAAACACAGAGAGAGAAAAATAATGAAACTCTTGAACGATCTGAGGAAAATATTCATTAGGCGAGAAGGAAGGACGTGGGAAGAATTTAAAGATGCAGTAAGTTAAGGAAGAGAAAAAAAAGCATAAAGGAGAGGAAGAAGGAAATAAATGAAAGTATGATAAGAGATGGAAAAATATTAAACACAGGTAAAGGAGGGAGAAAAAAGAACAAAATAGAGGAAAAGGTAAGAATTAAGAATGATTAGAGGATGTGGCAGTAAGTTAGGGAAGAGAAAAAAAAAAGCATAAAGGAGAGGAAGAAGGAAAGAAATGAAAGTATGTTAAGAGATGGAAAAAAATAAACACAGATAAGGTAAGAATTAAGAATGATTAGAGGATGTAGCAGTAAGTTAAGGAAGAGAAAAAAAAACATAAAGGAGAGGAAGAAGGCAAGAAATGAAAGTATGATAAGAGATGGAAAAAATATTAAACACAGGTAAAGGAGAGAGAAAAAAGAACAAAATAGAGGAAAAGGTAAAAATTAAGAATGATTAGAGGATGTGGCAGTAAGTTAAGGAAGAGAAAGAAAAGCATAATGGAGAGGAAAAAGGAAAGAAATAAAAGTATGATAAGAGATGGAAAAAAAATAATCACATGCAAAGGAGAGAGATAAAAGAACAAAATAGAGAAAAAAAGTAAAAATTAAGAATGATTAGAGGATGTGGCAGTAAGTTAAGGAAAAAAAAAAGCATGAAGAAGGAAAGAAATGAAAGTATGATAAGAGATGGAAAAAATTAAACACAGATAAAGGAGAGATAAAAAAAAGAACGAAATAGAGAAAAAGGCAAGAATTAAGAATGATTAGAGGATGTGGGAAGAGTTTAAACATGGAGTGAGGTAAAGAACAGAAAACCCCCACTAAAGAGAGGAAGAAGGCAAGAATTAAGATTAGAGAAGAGTGGAGAATTTAAACAAGGAAAGAGGCAATGAAGAAAAAAGCACAAAAGACAGGAAAAAAGCTAAAATTAAGTTTGATAAAAGATGGAAAAAAATAACACGAAAAAAGAAAGAGGAAAGAAATCATGAACACAGTGAGAAAATAATTTGACACGAGAGAGAGAGAGAGAGAGAGAGAGAGAGGGAGAGGGAGAGGGAGAGGGAGATAGATAGAAAAATCTATCGATGACTAAAACATCTAGCCTTTGAACATCTAGCACTGAATCATTAAACAGTGAAGCCTCCAGCAGCAAAACATCAAGCAGTGAAAAATCTAGCAACAGGAAGAGATTGAGAAAATAAAACGTACAGAGGGAGCAATGGAAAAGACTTAGACACGGAAAGAAGGGATTAGATAGCAAGAAAAGAGTTGGACATGCAGGTTAGGGGAGAGAACTACAAGAAAACAAATGATATAACACCTGAAGAATAGGAAAGAGAGAAATACACCGAGTAAACGAGTTGAACACGTGTATAAAAGTGTAGAACATGGAACCGAGTGTTCAAAGGAGATTAACAGTGAGAGATAAAAGTTAGAGATTACGAAAAAAATGACATGCAAAGGAAGTACAGGAGGCGGAAAGAGAGAATGACAAAAAATAAATAAACAAGTGAAATACGAAAGTGTGCCGAAGGAAATTACATCGACACTGACATAGAAGGTAAAGATTAAGAAGAGGAAAACACATACGTGGAAAAATGGGAAAGATTTAAGCA
Organism: Eriocheir sinensis; assembly: GCF_024679095.1. Classification (NCBI taxonomy): domain Eukaryota; kingdom Metazoa; phylum Arthropoda; class Malacostraca; order Decapoda; family Varunidae; genus Eriocheir; species Eriocheir sinensis. Next base: position 1,574,335 of record NC_066570.1, read on the forward strand.
CGAGAAAAGGGAATTAAATATAGAAATAGGAAAACAGTATGATAAGCGAACACAAAGAAACATCAAAGAGAGAGAGAGAGAGAGAGAGAGAGAGAGAGAGAGAGAGAGAGAGAGAGAGAGAGAGAGAGAGAGAGAGAGAGAGAGAGAGAGAGAGAGAGAGAGAGAGAGAGAGAGAGAGAGAGAGAGAGAGAGAGAGAGAGAGAGAGAGATTAAAAGAATGAATGATAAAAAAGAATAATGCAACAGACTTAAACACAGGAAGAGGGAATGGTCCAAAAATAAACGTTCATTCAGATAAAGGAATAAAAGAAGACGAGATAAAAGTTATGGATTAGGGAAAGGAAAAAGAAAACAGCATAATGGTGGGAGGAAGAAGAAGCCCAGGAAGCGTAGGAAGAGATAATGCGATACAAATAACAGACAAGATATTTAGATAAGCGGAAAAAAGTTAGACCAAAGTTAGAGGAGAGCTGAAGATTAGGAGAGAGGAATAATAAACAAGACACAAAGGAACAGATTTAATCACGGCTGGAAGAAATTATATGCAGAACAACATTCCATTAAGTGAAAAATAAGAGGAAAGACCAAAGGGTGAGAGGAGGTAGAGATAACGAAAGGGAAAAAGGAAACGGAGCATAACGCAGCTGATATAAGCACACTAAGAGGAAGCTGGTTATTAAGGTACGTTGGATAAAAGAAAAGCGAGAGAAAAAAAGAAAAGGAAAAGCTAGAGATTAAGAAGGGGAAAATAAGGAATAATGGAAAAGATTTGAACACAGAATGAAGGAATTAAATAAGTAGAAACAAAAGATATATGCGGAAAGAGAGAGAGAGAGAGAGAGAGAGAGAGAGAGAGAGAGAGAGAGAGAGAGAGAGAGAGAGAGAGAGAGAGAGAGAGAGAGAGAGAGAGAGAGAGAGAGAGAGAGAGAGAGAGAGAGAGAGAGAGAGTAGAAAAAAGAAAGAAATAGGAAATAATGGAACAGATTTATTTAGGTGGACATAAAGAGTATAGGTTGGATAAATTTCTTCTTAGCTCTCCATCCATCTTTATTTTCTTTTTTCATTATTTTCCTTTTTTCTCTCCCTCTGCGTCTCCTTCTTGAGTTTTTTATGGAGAGGAAGAAATAACGATATAAAGTAACAACAGCATTTTGATGAGCAGGAAAAAGAGAAAAAAATATGAGATAGAAACTAAAGAAGAGAGACGCTAGAGATTAATAATAAAATAAAAAGTAGGTAATAATTGAGGAGATATGAGCTCGGAAACAAAAAATGAAATAATACTAGAACACTCAGAGAAGCGGAAAAATGAGAAAACAAAGAGTGAGGGACAGAGAAGTTAGATATTAATAAGAAAGTGAAAAACAGGTAATAATTGAGGAGCTCGGAAACAAGAAATGAAATAATACTACAACACTCAGAGAAGCGGAAAAATGAGAAAAGTGAGAGACGGAGAAGTTAGAGATTAGGAAAGTAAAATAACGGAATCATGGAAAAAAAAGCACAGGAAAAGATGAAATGCTATTGTAAGGCTCTGGTATGTAGATATTATGTTTGTTAGGTATGTGTGCCATTCCGCTGAGTTGACTCCGGCACGCCCTGGGCAACCTGACCTAACCCAAACGTTGTGGCACGAACCTGAGCTGCTATTGTGGCATACATTCCACACATCTCTCGTATACGTAATATCTACATACCGGCGCCTTACACTATAAAAACAACAACATTCAGATAAGTAAAACAGGAAAAAGTGAAAGTAGCTAGATTTGTAAGGGGAAAAAAAGGGATTAATGGAATAGATTTAAGGGCGGGAATAAGGAATGCTACAAAAAATACATTAGAAGATTCTGATACTTATACTATAAAACTATAAAACTATACTATAAAAAAATATTCAAATAAGTAAAACAGGAAAAAAAGTGAAAGTAGCCAAATTTGGAAGTGGACAAAAAAGGAATAATGGAATAAATTTAAGGACGAGAAGAAGGAATGATACAAAAAAAAAACATTAGAAGATTTTGATAAGTGGAAAAGAGAGAAAAAAGAATAATAGAGATGCTGTAAACATAGATATTGGTAAAAAAAAAAAAACGGAATAATGAAAAAAATGATACGGGAAAAAGGAATGCTATAAAAAACAAACAGAATATTCAGATAAGCAGAATATTAGAAAAAAAAGAAAATGAGACAGAAGTTAGAGATTAGGTAAAGGGGGAAAAATAAATAGGAAGTGAAGGAAAAGATGTAAGGAGAGGAAGAAGAAATCATATAAAAAACATTCAAATAAGCGCAAAATATGAGAGAAGACCAGAGGGTGAGAGAAGCTAGAGATTATGAAAGGGAAAAAGGAAGTAGAGAATAACGGAAGAGATTTAAACACAGGAGGGAGGAATGAAATAAAAAAAAAAAGGATGTTAAAAAATTCTGGCAAGCGGAAGAAAGAGAAAAAAATAACAGAGAAATGCAAGAGATTTGGAAAGAGGAAAAGGAAATAGGAAATAATGGAACAGTTTTAAGTAAATAAGGAAATAATGGAACAGATTTAAGTAAGTAAGTAAGGAAATACGAAATAATGGAACAGATTTAAGTAAGTAAGTAAGAAAATATAAAATAATGGAACAGATTTAAGTAAGTAAGTAAGGCAATACGAAATAATGGAACAGATTTAAGTAAGGAAATAGGGAAATAATGGAACAAATTTAAGTAAGTAAATAAGGAAATAATGGAACCGATTTAAGTAAGTAAGTAAGGAAATAATGGAACAGATTTAAGTAAGTAAATAAGTAAATAATGGAACCGATTCAAGTAAGTAAGGAAATAATGGAACAGATTTAAGTAAGTAAGGAAATAATGGAACAGATTTAAGTAAGTAAGTAAGGAAATAATGGAACAGATTTAAGTAAGTAAATAAGTAAATAATGGAACCGATTTAAGTAAGTAAGTAAGGAAATAATGGAACAGATTTAAGTAAGTAAATAAGTAAATAATGGAACCGATTTAAGTAAGTAAGTAAGGAAATAATGGAACAGATTTAAGTAAGTAAATAAGGAAATAATGGAGCAGATTTAAGTAAGTAAGGAAATAGGAAATAATGGAACAGTTTTAAGTAAGTAAATAAGTAAATAATGGAACCGATTTAAGTAAGTAAGTAAGGAAATAGGAAATAATGGAACATTTAAGTAGAAGAGGAAGAAACTATATAACAACAACAGCATTCAGATAAGCGAGAAAAAGAGAAACAAAATAAAGAAAGAGAAACTAGAGATAATTTAAGCGACAAAATAAATAGGTAATTGTTGAAGAGGACAAAACGGAAGACGGAATGCTCTGAAATTAAAAGTACATTCAGTTAAGCGGGAAAAAAGGAGAAAGAATAAAGTGCACCAGAGATTAGGAAGGGAAAAAGAATCAAGCAGTTAGCGACGGACACGATTTAAACAGGAAAAGAGAGGGAGGATCACAGACGGAAAAACACAAAACATGCAAATAAGCGACATAAAGGAGAATGTCAAAGCGAGGTAGAGAAGCCAGAGATTAGAAAAAAAGAAAAAAAGATAGACTGGGAGTGGAGGGAAGGATTTAGACATGGAAGAGGAAGAAGGGGAGAGTAAATAACATAAAAAAAAACATACGTACTAAAGAAAGGAAGAAAAAGGACAGAACTGCAGCAGGTGAAAGCGAGGGATTAAGAACAGGCAAAAAAAAAAAAGACCCGGATGTAACGAAAAAAGGACTAAAACATAAAAATAAAAAGAAAGCCAAAAAAAAAAAAAAGGGAGAGAGGATAACGCCCCGAGATAAAAGGCGAGAGATTGGGAGAAGGAAAAAAAAGGAAGAAAAAAAAAATGAAGTACAAAAAAAAATATATATATATATATATATATATATATAAAAAAAGACACGGTGAGCAGAGAGAGAGAGAGAGAGAGAGAGAGAGAGAGAGAGAGAGAGAGAGAGAGAGAGAGAGAGAGAGAGAGAGAGAGAGAGAGAGAGAGAGAGAGAGAGGTTATTTTTTTTTTAAGGAAGATAAGAAGAAGAAATAGGAGTTTTTAGAGAGATGATGGATGAAAGGACAGAGGAGGGAGGGAGGGAGGGAGGGAGAGAAGGAGAGAACCGATGGAATGGAGAGAGAGAGAGAGAGAGAGAGAGAGAGAGAGAGAGAGAGAGAGAGAGAGAGAGAGAGAGAGAGAGAGAGAGAGAGAGAGAGAGAGAGAGAGAGAGAGAGAGAGAGAGAGAGAGAGAGAGTTAAAGGAAGCTGGATAGGGCGGAAAAAAAAAGTACGTCAAGAATGAAGGGAATACAGAGAGTGGGGTTTAAGAGCAGGTAGGTTAGGAGGCAATAAGAATAGGGAGTGAGTAATAAAGAAAGGAAGTGAGAGAGTAAAGTATAAGGGAAGCCAAGTAGGAGGAGTATAAATAAAAGAAGGAGAGTAATTAAGGAAGGAAATGAGAGTAATTAAGCTCCGTTTACACAGTGCCGACTCTGGGCCACGACAACCTAGCGACTTTAAGACCACTTTCAAACTGTGCCGACTCAGTATCCGGCGATCGTTTCTAGACCTCTTTCCGACCGTGTGCGACCCTAAAATTTCACACCCAAGACCTCGTGTATCCTGAGTCGCTGGGTTGTCATGGCCCAGAGTCGGCACAGTGGGAACGGGGCCGAAGGTGTAAGGGGTTAGTTAGTTCAGGAGGGAATGAGAAAGAAATAAAGAAAAGAAAATGGTGTAAAATAGGGAAGCTTAGACGAGGAAAGTAGGGAGAGTAAGAAGAGGTACAGAGAGAAGGAGGGAGATAACGCGAGAGAAAAGGTAAGGGAAATAAAATGTGAAGTTCAAGAAAAAAATAATCAAAATATGGAGATGGAGAAAGAACAGCCGGAGAGACTGAAGAAGAAATTGCAGCATCGAGGGAAGAGAAGCGAGATCTAAGAAGAAAAAAAAACTCAGATAAATAGAGCTTGAGAGATTAGAGAAAAATAAAATGAAATAAAGAATAGACGAGTACGACAATTAGTAAACGGACAAAAAAAAAGAAATAACAAAAAAGATAGAAAAGAGATTAGAAAATTAAGAAAAGGAAAATAGATAAAGAACACACAAAAGAAAGATGGAAAGACTGAATAGAGAAGAAAGAGAAAAACAAGAGACAAAAAGAGGGAAAGACAATACACACACAAAAAAAGAAGAGTAACGAAATTAAAATGAGGTGGAAGAAAGAAAAGGAAACAAAGATGCAACTGAGAAATTAAAAAAAAAAAAGAGGAGAGGATCAAAGAGGAGCACGACAAGGTAAAAGAAAATGGATAAAAAGATAATGGCAGAGAAAGATAAAAGAGAGAAATAGAAAAATAAATTAACAGAGGTAGAAGAAAAACTAATAAAGGCAAGAAGAACGTGGACGGAGAGCAAAGGGAAACATGGAGGAGGAGAAGGAGGAGGAGGAGGAGAAGGAGAAGGAACAGGAGGAGGAGTAAAAGGAGAAATTTCAGCATTGGACCAAAGAGAAAAAAGAAAAAACAAGAGCTTATGAAAAAGGAAAAAAAAAACGAGTACCCGAAAAAATAAATAAAACCTGCAGAAAACGAAGAAGGGAAAAAGCATAAAAGGGAAAACGGGAATACAATGAAAAATAATGAAAATAAGAAAACAAGGAAAGGCAGAGAAGCGAAAGAAGGAGAAAGAAGAAATAACATCACGAGAAAGAGAAAGAAAGAAGGAAAATAAGAAAGGCGCAGACATGACAGTATCTGGAATGTAATAAATGGAAGAAGTGGAAGAAGAAAAGAAGGAAGCAGAAGAAGCAGAAGAAAAAGAAAAAGAAAAGAAAACGTATATAAGTAAAGCAATAACATGGAGAGAGAGAGAGAGAGAGAGAGAGAGAGAGAGAGAGAGAGAGAGAGAGAGAGAGAGAGAGAGAGAGAGAGAGAGAGAGAGAGAGAGAGAGAGAGAGAGAGAGAGAGAGAGAGAGAGAGAGAGAGAGGATTAGAAAATAGAAAAAAAAGAGCAAAGCAGTGAAAGAAATAATGAGAAAAATGAGATGAAGAAAACTAATCAAGAAAAATAAAATCAGGTAAAATACGGATACATGAAAATTGTTTGCGATAAAAAAGGGAGGAGGAGAAATTCGCAACAGGACAATGAATAAAAGAAAAGGGGAAGGAATGATTGATGTTGGTAAAAGGGAGACTTGAATAAAAGAAAACAAGCAGGAGGGAGAACCAAAGAAGAGAAAAACAAAAAAACAAAACAAAGAAGAAAAGCGTTAGACAGCAAGAAGATTAACAAAAGAATAGAATGAAACGAGTAGAAAAAAAGGAAACAAAAGATGACAAAATGTAAATAGAAAGTAGAGGAGAAACATGTTGAAACGTAAGAGGGAGAAAGCAAACCAAAATAGATTAAGAAAAGAGGGGAGGGCAGTAAAAAAAATTATGAAAGGGGAAAGAGGAACAAGAAAGCAAAAGGAGAAATAGAAAGAGAAACTAAAATAAAAAGTTGAAAAAACGAGAGGGGAGAAGCACAGTGAAACGGAAAAGGAAGAAAGGAAGAACTGCAGATTGAGAATGGAGGGGAGAGGTGGAAAAAGAGGAAAACAGGAACAGGTAGAAGTAAGCAATATGAAAGAAAAAGAAGAAAGATACTGAAGTGAGGGAAATCAGAGGAGCGACGCGATGAAACGGAAAAAGGGAGAAAGAAAGGATTGCAAATATCGGAGGAGGATGCAGAGAGAAAAAAAAGAAAAAAAAAGAGCGAATTATCAAGGAAGGAAATATATTAGTACGCAAGTGGACATAGAGAAACAAATAATAAAAAAAAATGTGTGAAAATAATGGAAGAGGAGAGGAGAGGGGGAAAAAGTAAACCGGAATGAGTGAATTAGAAGGAAATAAAATACGAATTGGAAAAAATAGAAAAAAAAACATGATTGACCTCAAATAGAAGAAAAAAATGGAAGTTTAAGGATGAACGGGAGATGGAAAAAAAGGGTAGATAGGAAGAAGCAAGGAAGATGAACAAATATAATAAAAATAAGATAGAAATCAAACAAAAAAGAAACCTGGGAATAGAGATGAAGAAAAAGAAGCACAAATGAAATGAAAAAAAAGAAGAAAAATGTGGAAGCTTGGGAAGGAAAGGAGATGGGAAAAAAGTCTATTGAGAGAAAAAAATACTGAAAAAATGAAGAAAAGTTTGAAACCACGATGAATCTGGAAAGAGAGACAGGTAAAAAAGTTGAGGAGAAGGGGAGATAAAAATGTAACCAAAGGAAGAAAAGAGAGAATCCGGAAATAAAGAAAGCTATAAAAGGAAAAAAAATAAGGAAGATAATAATAAGATGAGGCACAGAAATAGACGAAAAAAAGGAGAAAGGTTGAAGAGCGAAGGGAGAGAGATGGAAAGTAGAAAATAAAAAATAAAAAAGAAAAATATGCCTTGTGAAAACCTAAAATAAACGAAAACAGGAACCAGCAAAATTATGAAAGGGAGAATAATAAATAAATAAAGATGGGAAGTGATAGACTAAAATAATAAACAGAGAGAGAAGGAAGCGAAATATAATAAAGACATAAATACCAAAGAAACAAACTGAGAGGAAAAATGGAATAATCGAATATGCGGATGGCAGACTCGTGAAAGAGAAGGGTAATGGGAAAACAGGATAGAGAGAGAGAGATGCAAACAGATTAAAAGTAAGAAACACAAACAAGGAAAAAAGGACAAATATTTGGAAGGGGAAACCACTGAAAGGATTGAAGATTAAGCAAAGAGGGGAGATGGGAAAGAAAACAAGGAAAAAAAAGGAAAAAATATGAAGAGAAAATGGATGAGGATGAGGATGAGAACACGAGAGAGAGAGAGAGAGAGAGAGAGAGAGAGAGAGAGAGAGAGAGAGAGAGAGAGAGAGAGAGAGAGAGAGAGAGAGAGAGAGAGAGAGAGAGAGAGAGAGAGAGAGAGAGAGAGAGAGAGAGAGAGAGAGAGAGAGAGAGAGAGAGAGAGAGAGTTTCCCGCTTTGGTCACACTGCCCTTCAGGGAGTAATGTTTCTTGCATCGTGGTGGTGGTGGTGATGTTCGGTGGTGTTGGCCAGAGAGTGCGATGTTCTGAAGAGCTCTTGCGCCCCCCACCTTTCTCGACCCCTTCCATCTCTTCCTTGTTCCCTCTTTCCCTCCCTTCCTTGCTTCCCCCACTTTACCCCCCTTCTGTTTTTTGCTACCCCAATCTTTCGTCCATTCCCTTTTCCTATCACCCATTTCCTCCTCTCCTACCAGCCCCTTCGACCCCCCCCTGGCCATGCCCCCCTTCTCCCCTTGCTTTCTCCTTCCTTTGCTAGCTTTCTTTCTCTTACGCCCAAATTTCGTCCTTGCCTCTCCCCTATCACCCACTTCCCCTCCCCCTACCGGCCCCCTCGCCCCCTTGTCACGCCCCCATTCCATCCTTGCTGATTCCTTCCCATTCTAGTTTTCTTTTCCATCACTTCCAAATTTTTTCCACACCCTTTTCCTACATCCTACCCTTCCCCCCCTCTGCATCCCCTCCCATCCCATCCTCCCATCCATGCTGACTCCTTCCCATTCTAGCTTTCTCTCCCATCACTTGCAAATTTTTTCCAGGCCCCAAAACCTACTACCCCCTCCTCCCCTCTTTTCCCCTGCTCCCGCCGCCCCTCCCCTCAGCTCAGGTTCCCAGCTTCGGCAATGAGTGGTAATTAATGTTAATATCTCTGGATCAATATTTGGCGGCTTTCATCGCTGTGTTGATTGACGAAGTGTAATGGGATTCTGCGGCGGACGGTTTGCCTGCCTGCACGGCGCCGCGGAATGCGAGGTTGTTCCTGTTTCTGTTTTATTTTTTTCGTTTTATTTCGTTGAGTTTTATTTTGATTTAGACCTAAGCATGCGCATTTATACCCACTCATACACTGGCGCCCTCATACATACAAACAGACGCAATAATAGGTATACACAGAAAGAACAACAGACAAACAATCACATACGAGAAAAACATCCCTTCTAACCTATTTCTGTACCTATTTTTCACCGTGCACACACACACACACACACACACACACACACACACATACACTCACGAAATCACCCACACTGACCCTCTTTTTGACCTATCATCGCGTACACACACACACACACACACACACACACACACACACACACACACACACACTTCTATATAACTGCGTGCAAAGCTTTAAAAGTGTCTGGTGTTCGTTTATTTTTACGGAAAACTCTAATGAGAATATTTTTGTATTTCGTTGTTGCGCTGATTTTTTTATGTTTTCCTTTTCCTAATTATTAAAGCGAACAAACATGAAAGAAACGTTTTTCATTCCCGGCATGTCAGCGCGCGAGGCTTTTTGTGCTGTTTTTTGAGATAAGCAAACACGATCTGAATACCTATAAGCTCTCTCTCTCTCACACACACACACACACACACACACACACACACACACACACACACGGAAGCACACACACACACAGAGAGAGAGAGAGAGAGAGAGAGAGAGAGAGAGAGAGAGAGAGAGAGAGAGAGAGAGAGAGAGAGAGAGAGAGAGAGAGAGAGAGAGAGAGAGAGAGAGAGAGAGAGAGACGGAGCGAGATATATTGGTATACAGATCACAGACAGACAGACAGACAGACAGGAATATATCGCCATGCAGGCCACATGAAGCCAAACTTTATGATCCGGGGTAACAATAAAAAGATTCCTGATTTGGTTTATTGTGAGAGAGAGAGAGAGAGAGAGAGAGAGAGAGAGAGAGAGAGAGAGAGAGAGAGAGAGAGAGAGAGAGAGAGAGAGAGAGAGAGAGAGAGAGAGAGAGAGAGAGAGAGAGAGAGGACGAAGATAGATGAATAGATTGAGACAGACAGACGAACGGATAGACAAATAGATAGACCCAAAGATAGACAAATAATGATAAATAGCACATACATAAACATAGAGAGACAAAGAAATATGGAAAGAAGATAATATAGATTCATTGATAGATTGATACAAAGATATAATACGATAGATAAATAGAAAACAAACTAGAAAGACCGAATCAGAGAAAACGAAGGAGAGAGAAGGAGCAAGATGGAAGAAACGAGAGAGAAAGTCAACGAAGAAACTAACGAACGTAACCGAGAACAAGAGACATAGAGCGAGCCAGAGCGCCCTATAAAGAGTAAGCTTCCCGCCGCGGCCCTTCAGCGTGCTCCGTCCGGGCCTAAAACACGTCTGGGGCGGTGATTCAATAAGTCAGGTGCGGCAATAAAGTGAAGCGAGGCGGCGTGCAGCGAGCCCCGAGCCGCCCCAGCCTGCATCTCCATCAGGGCCCGGCCAAGGAAGGCTCCCTGGGCGTGTGTAGGGCACGGCCGCCGACACCGTCCTGATGAATGTTTACTGAAGAAGGAGGGAGGACGATGATGCGGAGGAGGAGGACGAGAAGGAGGAGGAGGAGAAGGAGGAGGTTTGAAGAGGTGATAGAGAAGGTTGCTGAAGATGGAGGATGATGGGAAGGAAAACGAGGAGGGGGATTTTGAAGATGTGATATATAGGGAGGGAAAGGCGAAGGGATGAAGGTAAGGGGATGAGGAGGAGAAAGGAGGTTTGAAGAGGTGAAAGAGAAGGCTGGTGGAGATGGAGGATGATGGGAAGGAAAACGACGAGAGGGATTTTGAAGATGTGAGATGTAGGGAGGGAAAGGCGACGGGATGAAGGTAAGGGGGTGAGGAGGAGCAAGGAGTTTTGAAGAGATGGGGTGATGACAAAGGTGGGGTGGAGAGATGGAAGGGGAGACAGGTGGATAGAGGTAGAGGAAGGAGCGAGGGGTGAAGAGTTTCAAGGTAGCGTACGTGACGCCGATGGTTAATAGACGTGACCCCTACATGTCAAAGCAGCGCGAAACTCGGGGTGATAATGCGCGAAACTCGGGATGGTAAGAATATAGGACTAACCGCGAAACTCGATGACCGCTAAACTCGGATAGCGCGAAACTCGAGAGGGTACTGTATTAATTAACGGAAGAGAAGGGGAAGAGGAGATGCTGGAAAGGGAGGAATTAGGAGGAGAAAGGAGGTTTGAAGAGGTGATAGACGGAGAGGTTGGAAAGAGGTGAGGTGAGGTGGAAGGATAAAGGTAAGGAACGGTGGAAGGGATGGATGCTTTTGAAGGAAGAGGAGAAAAAAGAGAATGAAGAAAGGTTTAAGGTTGTGTTGAGGGAGGGAATGTAAAGGGAGATAAGCATAGAAGGAAGAAGTTTAAAGGTAGATAAGTAGAGAGGAAGGAAGTTAAAAAGGGAGAGAAGAATTAAGAGATGTAAATAGTAAGCATGTGATGGAGCCTTAGAGGAGATGGATAGATATATAGAATGAGATAGATAGATAGATAGATAGATAGATGAATGGACAAATAGGTCGAGGGAGAGGACAATTCCTTAACATATATCCTTCCACTCCCCTCTCCCCCTCCCATCACCCCCCTCTCCCTCCCCCTCTCCCTCCCCCTCCCCCTCCGAGGATGACCGAAAGACACATTGATTCCCTTTCTCCAATCCATCATTTCCCGAGAGAGAGAGAGAGAGAGAGAGAGAGAGAGAGAGAGAGAGAGAGAGAGAGAGAGAGAGAGAGAGAGAGAGAGAGAGAGAGAGAGAGAGAGAGAGAGAGAGAGAGAGAGAGAGAGAGAGAGAGAGAGTGAGAGAGAGAGAGAGAGAGAGAGAGAGAGAGAGAGAGAGAGAGAGAGAGAGAGAGAGAGAGAGAGAGAGAGAGAGAGAGAGAGAGAGAGAGAGAGAGAGAGAGAGAAGCAGAAAACAGAGGAAACAGGAAAAAGAAGTAAAAAAACGAGAGAGAGAGAGAGAGAGAGAGAGAGAGAGAGAGAGAGAGAGAGAGAGAGAGAGAGAGAGAGAGAGAGAGAGAGAGAGAGAGAGAGAGAGAGAGAGAGAGAGAGTCCAATTATCCCCGTGCCATCATAAAACCTTCCCTTTATCCAACAAGTCTCACCATCAACTATGTCTGTCTGTCTGTCTGTCTGTCCGTCTGTTTGTCTGTCTGTCTGTCTGTTTGTTTTCTCTTTTTCTGTGTCTGTGGCTTTCTCTCTTTGTCTGTCTGCCTGTCTGTCTGTCTGTCTTTCATTGTTACTACAGTCGATTAACCTAAAATACTGAACGAGAGCCGCTTGGTAGGAAGAAGGACCTCACACATTCTCTCTTCTCTTCTCCCTTCTCCCATCCTCCTCCCTCTCCCTCTCTCCCAACTTGCCTTTAAAATCACTCTCTAAAAAATCTAATACAACCTTAACCGCCTCGTCCTTTTTTTACGGGGCAATACCCAACGGTGTCTCGCTCAACAGTATAACAGCGACATCACAGCTCTTAATCCCGGCCATCCGTCAGGGAGAGAGAGAGAGAGAGAGAGAGAGAGAGAGAGAGAGAGAGAGAGAGAGAGAGAGAGAGAGAGAGAGAGAGAGAGAGAGAGAGAGAGAGAGAGAGAGAGAGAGAGAGAGAGAGAGAGAGAGAGAGAGAGAGGGAGAGAGAGAGAGAGAGAGAGATTGAATGGAGGGTATTTTTAGCATGAGGTCCCATCCATCATTCGTCCATCCTGGTCACCTGAAGTTCGTCCTCTAATTCATCAATTCGAGAGAGAGAGAGAGAGAGAGAGAGAGAGAGAGAGAGAGAGAGAGAGAGAGAGAGAGAGAGAGAGAGAGAGAGAGAGAGAGAGAGAGAGAGAGAGAGAGAGAGAGAGACACACACACACACACACACACACACACACACACACACACACACACACTAAGGCGTTGAGTTAGCTTATTGTTAATTGTGTTCTGAACTACAATCGTGTTTAGAATATATATACAGCAAGGAAACCAGTGGAAGGCAAAGCTCTGGGGTGGTGATAGTCCTGGAATAGCCTTTATCCTTTTTAAGCAGTAGCAGTAGTAGTAGTAGTAGTAGTAGTAGTAGTAGTGGTGGTAGAGGTGGTGGTTGTAGCTGTGTTTGTGGCTGTTGCAATGGAAACAGTTAATGGTTTGTTTGCTTTAGGTTCCTCCACAAATCACTAATTCATTCCAGTCGCTGATATTTCCACTATCTGATTACAGCGCTGGCTCCGCTCTAAACCCTGAATGCCGTGTACCGTACTATTCTGAGTCGCCGGACAGCCATTGAAATAACTGTATTATGCGGAGTGACAAACATGGCGTTGCTGGATACAATGTGCCCCGCTAATGGGCGAGGAGCGAACTAATTAACTGTGGCTGTTCGTGGAAGTCACTTGTGCCGGGCCACTGTTAAGACTGAACGAGCTGATGCATCGATACAAGGCCGGGAAGTATATGACAGTAAAAGTATATTAATCCGCATTCCGTTCTCACGTAATTGACTGCTATTTCGGCCACCTCTTCGGATTCTTTAGAGGAGCAGCGAGTAGCTGGCTTTTTTTTTATTGTTGTTTCCTTTTTTTGTGCCCTTGTGCTGTGTCCTCCTCCGCTAGTCGGAATTTATGCTGCAGCCTCTGACCTGCAGGAGCATTTCCACCACAGAGTGCAGAAGAGGCTGCTCTCCGCTACCAGATAGTTTTTTTGTCGTAACTGGTTGTATCATGTTATACTGAACTTCCTGAAGGTACTATACATCTCTTATGTGAAGTCAATGACTGTGGCGATGGAGACTGTTCGGGTCACTTCTCACCCCTCTCAATAGTCACCCCGCGCCTCGTGACCAAGATGGCTCGGCGCCGTGCAGGAATCAGTCAGCAGGCTGCGTACTGCAACCCACTCATGCTGTGTGCTGATATTATTTGTCACCCAGAAGTGCAATATAAGCTAACGAAACGTAAATACTTATTGAGGTAGTAAATAGTTTATGTAAGCAAATTTTTTTTCACGCCTTGAACTGTCTCCTTTTCTGTAAAAAAAAAAAGACAAAGCTATTGAGTACTAACAATTGTAATGACGTAAACTGTACATCATTTTCTTCATAAATGATACGCCAATACGTTGCATAGGAGCTTAATAATTACTAATGATGATTAATGATGCACGATATGATATTTAAATGAATTAGTTTTTTTGTGTGTACACTTTGACGAGATATTCTGTGTAATTTAGAAACGCCAACTAAATCCTCTCTCTTGTTTTGGGACACTCCAAGAGGAGCGGCCAAGGCGATGCCCACCACTCACTACGAACGCCTCTCGTCATCTTTACAATGCCTATTTTGGTGTCCAGTCGTGATCGTTCAATCGTCAGTATGTTTAATCCCATCACTGGATCCATAAAGCTTCCTTGAAGGTTCACCGTAAAATTATAGCAAAGATCAATTACTTCCGGACGCATGCACGCCACTCAGTCCGTCGGGGATGTCTGTGCGAGGACCAAGCGGACTTCGAGAGAGTAGCAAGAAACAAAAGAGTGTCGTGAGCGTTTGGGTTTGATGGAATGCCAGATGAATAAGTGCTTATTTAATATTTCATGGAGGCGTGAAGAGCCGAAAACATACTAAAGAGGGAAGAGACAAAGGAGCGGCGTTGCGATGTGTGTGTGATGGAATGTTTGATGAATAATGGATCGTCGATACTCCTGTGTGGTGTTGAGCCATCGTTCCTTACTGGATACGTGAAAGAAGAAAAGAAAGATGTGTACATGAACAGGACAAAGGAGAAACTAATGACCGTAGGGTGATGATTATTATTTGGCGTGTTGGACGTATATGTGATTGGTGATACCTTCTCGAAATATGAATAAACTGGTTACACATTGGTGATTTAGTAGATTCCATTGTGAATATGAAATTAGTTATATATGCTATGGAAAAGAACAAAGAATAGGTCAGAATATGAGTTGTATTGAACCTGTGATAAAAAATCTGATTGACTATACCTTTTTTTCTTGATATCTGGAGAGACCGATACACATTGGTGATTTAGTAGATAACTTTGCAAACATAAAGTAAGCTGCATATAGGACAAAGAAAGGAAACGAAAGGAGAGATAATTTAGGGTATGAATGGAACACATGATACATATTTGAGTGCCAAAACCTTTTCTTCTTGATATCTGAACAGACTGATTACACATTGGTGACTTAGTAGATAACTTTGCAAACATAAAGTAAGCTGCATATAGGACAAAGAAAGGAAACGAAAGGAGAGATAATTTAGGGTATGAATGGAACACATGATACATATTTGAGTGCCAATTCCGTTTCTTCTCGATATCTGAATGGACCGGTCACACATTTGTCATTTGGCGCTCGTGTATAAATAAAAATGTTTCCTGCAGTACAAAGAATGGGGAATAAGGAAGTGATTCGTCAGAGCGTGAGTTTTATTAAGCCTGTGATACATACCTGATTGGCAATACCTTTTCTGAACACCTGTGTAGCTCGGTAAAGCAGCGTTCATTTTGTGGAAAGCTGGATGGAGAGGTAATATAGATCATTTAGCACATTTGTTCCCTTTGTCTCACTTGGCACTGTCACGGTCGAGATCCATCAGCTCTTGGACGCAATTTGCATACCAAAGGCAGGTCTTTACACGTTCAAATGTTATTGCTCTTTCTTCACCTTTACATTGGCAACATATCATTCACGGACAGAGCGAAATAATGTTGTCTTCGTTATTATCTACTTTTCATACATGTAAACTATTAACTAATGTCATTTCTTCTACTTTTATTTTCCGTACTTCATGTATTTTTTATAAGAGAAAATGCAGTATTGTTGTTTTTGATAATTTCATGTCTGCTTATATTGGAATGCACTAATCCTATTTCCTTTATTACCACATAATCATATTCATTCACTTACATTGAGATATACTATTGTTTCTGTCACTTTGTCGACCTTGCACATATATATTTTCACGAAGTAATAGTGTTGCTTAACCCTATACGATCCCACGTTTTCATATTTTCTGCATTTTTCTGTATGACTGTTTTTCTTCTAGAGTTGATAAGAAAAAAAAGGTGTATCGTTTTGATCCAAGTTCCTGAGGGGAGGCCAGATTTGTCCCCCCTCGGGTCGGATAGGGTATAGTCAGTGCGTCAACGCTACGTTCTCTCCCGTCAAAACTTACGCTTCCTCCATTGCACCGTTGCCTGATTATCGTACTCGGAGCATCGTATTCCCCGGCTTGTGATCCAAAACTCACCATAACACACCAATAATTAACCATTTCAGTATATATAAGAGACTGAGTATGGCAATCCGGCAGCGTTTCTTCATTGTCTTCACGCGTATAAAGAAATAAGATTGCTTCCATCATTATCACAACCTCACGAGCATACATTTGTAGTCTGATAGTGTTGGTCCTTTTATTGTCTCAACCTCGTGTAGCCAGTAGCTTTCCTATCCTCACTTTCCTATTCTGATGTAGAGATATAATACTGTTTCAATCGCTATTTTGCCCACACGAGAATCTATTTAGTAATTTCTTAGGCTCCCAGTTTGTCGGAGTTAATATGGTCGGTTTTATTAGACAGATTCGCTTGTCACATCAACTATTTATAAAGGTCAAAGAGGGGATCATTCGGGTTCTAATGTGTGTTTCTTTAGGTTCATGGTACAGAAGAAGGGTCAGACTACCACCAGGGTACACCAAACTACTTCTGGAAATGCCACAAACTCCTACGAAAGCCTTGTCAAATATGTGAACTTGGGCGACGAAATGTTTAGTAATACGCCCTGTTATTCCTATCTCCATTTCCCTTCATTTATACACAGGCATAATATTGTTCCACCGTTATTTCGACCTCACGCGCACTTGTTTAGTAAAGTAATATTCTCAGGCCGTCGTTATCCCAAGTTGGTGTAGGAATAATTTCCCGCCACGCGTCAAAGTTGAATGAGGTGAGGGTAATTTTCGCGGCCTCAAGACTCGAAAAAATCCTGAGTGTTATGGAGACGCCGCATCATTTTACACTCAGACGATCTTTCCGGGCTTCCTTCATACGCAGTTTTTCGCCCCAGTGCCTCCCGCGAAGGTGTTATGGCTCTTTAGTTTTCCTGCGTTGTGAGCTCTACGTTATTGTCTTTAATGATGCTCGAGAGGTAGGAGGAGGAGGAGGAGGAGGAGGAGGAGGAGGAGGAGGAGGAGGAGCATCCAAAAAAAAATATATGAAGTAAAAGATTGAGATGGAAAGTGAGAGGAATTTGACGGAGCGGAGAGGAGAAAAAAACGAGAGAGGAGGAGGAGGAGGAGGAGGAGGAGGAGGAGGAGGAGGAGGAGGAGGAGGAGGAGGATGGAATACTGCCCTTCGCCTCTAAATATAAATACAGTATCTCTTTTTATTTTACATGGTGTGTTTAAAAGTTGTGTAAATTGTTAGTGAAAAAGAACTGAAAGTGCGTCAAAGGTATTTTTATTCTTTTTTTCTAACTTTCTCTTTTTCTATTTCTTTCGTTTTCTTTGATCTTGTTTTCCTCATTCATGTTCTTTTTCCTGTTTTTTGTTCTTGCTCTTGTAATGGCTTTTGTTCTTCGTCTTCTTTTTCTGTTTTTTTTTTCTTGATATCTACTTTTCTCGCCATTACTGTATCGTTGTTATTATTACTGTCATCATTGTTTTTATTTTTCGGGCTTCATTTTCATCATCATCATCATCATCATCACCATTATCATCATTATCCTATATCGTTCTTCAGAATTTTTTTAGCAACAGGCAAATCCTAAACCTCCATGCCATGTTCTTTAATTTGCTCCCTGAACTTTCTCTATTTTTATTTTCATGGTAATTAAAACTCTTTGTGTGTGTCGGTAACCTTTGCCTCGGCGGTATTGGATGTCGAGTGGGATAAAGTTTTTCTGAACTCGTAATGCCAGCCAGAATATCGTATCAGTGTGTCGGACATCCACTGGGAGAGCTCTTTATGTTTGGTTCCTCTGTTGTATATTGGAGTACAGAGATGTCTCTTGATCCATTGACAACCAGAATGATAGTTTTTAACTGTGTCATCAAACCTCGACTTGTTCTTGGTGCCGTGTATCATCGACCTCATTGAACGAAGTAAGTATTTTTACGTGATCCAAAAACCTCTTAAATTAGTTTCGAAACCACTTGTACTTTCTTTTATGTTGTGCACCTTTTTTTTTTTTGTTACGAATCTTTGTTGTTAATCCCTTCTATTTTTTTGTTATCTTTATTCCGATGCAGATATTTTAAGCACCTTCACTCTCGTACACATTTAGCCACACTGAAAAGAATCGCAGGTTTGATAACGTGACAACAATGATTCACGCCGACATTTCATTGACATCTCCATTAACAACTTGAACGGTATTGATTCTTATAAATATTCTGTCGACATCCAGGTTGTTTATATTCCCGGAAGATATTTACAAACAAATTCCCAAACGCATCCATAACACTTTGAGGAGACAAGTATCCAGACACCTCGAACCTATAAAGTCCATGTTTTCCGCGGTTATTCACAATTTTTTTCTATTTTCTTTATGGCAAAACAAAGTATCATGACTGACATTCTCTTGACGTGAGCCTCTACCTTTTCCTCCTGACCTTCATTGATTGGTATTGACGTTTTCCCGCATATCCATCACTCTTTTTTTATTCCTTAAGAGATATTTATGACAGCCACGCCCGCATACGTCCAGTGGTGTTGGTTATATAATCGCTAACAGAAGAAAACGTGATATTGAGATTTTAACCGTATCCTTCTTTATTTTAATTCATCAGGAAATATTATAGGCACGCCCGTGATAGTTATAGCAATAGCCTGCAGAAATGTGATATCGACTCTTTACCTTTTTATATATTTTCTGTGCTTTTAGGTTTATTCATTATCGCCGCGCCCCTTCAGGTACATTCGTGGCAGTCATTTAATCGCCTGCAGGAAGCTGATATTTATGTGCGTACCCAAATATTCTTGAGATAAACGTCGTATTAGTATGTGGACGCGTATTGACTGGTATCGACGTTCTGTTTACATCTTCGTCGGGATAGGTGGAGGGTAGCACGTGAAGGGACGCTGCGACCGGCTACCTTAAGGGGCTATTACACTGGGCAAACTTTCCGTGGATCTTCAGTCAAACCACGATTTCCGCTGGCGTGGTTCACATATTTCCGTGGTTTTCTGACGTGTCCACGATCTTCCAAAGCTACAGTAGATTTCACTGAAGGACGACGGTATTACTCATCATCTTCATCAGCAGCAATAACAGCAAACAATTGAGAACCACGTTAGCGGAAATCCTACCTACTGCCTTACCCTACCTACCTACCTACCTGCTGACACGCTGGTCCTTATAGCTACGCAAACACGAACCACGAGGGGAATTGTACGGGGGTTGCACCTATCTTTCGGCCACCTCTTTGGATTCTTTTTAGGAGCAGTGAGTAGCGGGCTTTTTTTTTATTAATGTTTGCTTTTTGTGTGCCCTTGAACTGTCTCCTTTGCTGTAAAAAAAAAAAAAAATTTACTAAGGCGTCGAAAAATGGTATGTACAAAAATTTATAATCATGTTTGTTTCTTTAGTGATGGAGAAAAGTACGTGTATCGATTTTTATTTTTTTTACAACAAAGGAGACAGCTCAAGGGCACACAAAAAAAGAAACAATAACAATAACAATAACAAAAAAAGCCCGCTACTCGCTGCTCCTAAAAAGAATCCAAGGAGGTGGCCGAAAGAGGGGTCAATTTCGGGAGGAGAGGTGTCCTGATATATATATACTTAGATCACGACTGTAGCACATTGATTTTACATATTCATCTGCTTTACTGGTGCAAGAAAAACTGTTGCTGTTGTCGTCGTATTTGTTAGTTCTGTATACTTGATTTTTTTTTTTTTTTTTTTTTGTGTGTGTGTGTGTCATCAGGAGCATAGTTCACTTCTGGGACGCGTAAAAGTCACACAATTCACTCTACCCTTCTCGTAAGCCTCGGGTACTAACTACTTCACGCTTTTACTACACTTTTTTCGCGCCAAACTCGTACCGTTCCCTATCAGCTTTCAAACTCTTTCAGCCGCGACCTTGTTTCACTTTAAAGCCAATACCCGCACGCCCATCGGAAAGCCGCTGGGCAGTACTGAGAATGGTGTATGTGCCTCCCGCTACCTGGTGTCCGGTGACTGTGTGGGTATCGGCGTGAATAAAATGTGCTGCCTTTGTGAGCACTCCCTCGCGGCCGGCACTCTGAAGCACTCCGCCATACACGCTGGTAAAGGGAAACGGCTAGGCGACCACTTCTTTTGTTTTATATTCACACGCTATGTTCTACCTACGAGACAAATAGACGACACGACGTGGAGATTTTTACTAGACGTTTGGTTTGATAGTTAAATCATCACACGGTATAAGTAAACCGAACAAAGAGTAGCATTCATAGTCCAGACCAACAAAATGGGGTTAGTTTTTTCTTCTCAATAGTGGCAATATATGAAAAAAAAAATATTCGTAAAGACTTGTAGTAAAGTAAAATCAGTACCCAAACTAAAACAGGGACAAGTAAAATACAGAACACACACACACACACACACACACACACACACACACACACACACACACACACACACACACAGAGAGAGAGAGAGAGAGAGAGAGAGAGAGAGAGAGAGAGAGAGAGAGAGAGAGAGAGAGAGAGAGAGAGAGAGAGAGAGAGAGAGAGAGAGAGAGAGAGAGAGAGAGAGAGAGAGAGAGAGAGAGAGTAAAACAGAGGATAAAAGTAAAAAAGGGGAGAGAGAGAGAGAGAGAGAGAGAGAGAGAGAGAGAGAGAGAGAGAGAGAGAGAGAGAGAGAGAGAGAGAGAGAGAGAGAGAGAGAGAGAGAGAGAGAGAGAGAGAGAGAGAGAGAACAGCCAGGTAATGTACTATGGATCGCAGGATAATGTGTATAAGCTTTACCTTCTCCAGATTAAGACACAGCCTCCCTTCCCTAATTTACCTTACCTTACCTTACCTAACCTCTGCTCCCCTCACCTTGCTCCACCTTTATGTTCTTCCTTCCTCAAATCGACCTTACCTTACCTCAGCCTCTCCTTTAGTGTATCTTCCCATACCTTACTTTTCTTTCTCTTACCTTACCATAGCTTACTTAACCTTACCTTACCTTACCTTACCTTACCTTACCTTACCTTACCTTACCTTACCTTACTTTATCTTATTTTACCTTACCTTGCCTTACTTTACCTTACCTTGCCTTACCGTACCTTACCTTACTTTACCTTACCTTGCCTTACCTTACCTTATCTTACCTTACCTTACCTTACCTTACCTCACCTCACCTCACCTCACCTCATTTTCTCTTCCTCCCTCTCGTCCACCCTACCCTCGGCCTTATTAGCGGGGGCAGGGAAATGCTAACCCTAAAATTGCCCTTTATATATAGACCGCACCTTCATGTTACTAAACTTTATCACGGCGAGCTGGCGTTGGTGTGGCGCTGGGCTGTGTTGCTTGGGTGTGTTGCTGTTCTTGTTCATGTAGTAGTGTTGCAAGGAAAAATGTAGTGTTGGGAAAAGGCAGAGATGATTGCGTGTTCAGATGTGATGTTGCAGATGTTTATTCGAGTGAGCTTGCATGTTGCGTTGTGTTGTAGTGTTGCTGTTTTGTGCTGCTCTGTTTTGATCGTTGTTTTAGTGTGTGTGTTCCTTAAAAGTAGTGTTGGGAAAAGTTAAGAGATGATTGCGTGCTCAGATGTGATGTCGCAGATGTTTATTCGAGTGAGCTTGCATGTTGCGTTGTGTTGTAGTGTTGCTGTTCTTGTTCATGTAGGAGTGTTGCGATAAAAGTAGTGTTGGGAAATGTTAGAGATGATTGCGTTTACAGTTGTGATGTCGCAGATGTAAATTCGACTGGGCTTGCCTGTTGCGTTGTGTTGTAGTGTTGCTGTTCTGTGCTGCCTTGTTTTGATCGTTGTTTTAGGCCGTGTGTTGCTCAAAAGTAATGTAGGGAAAAGTAGATAGATGATTGCGATATTCAGAAGGAAGGGCGTTGAGGTTTATTCGAATGAGTTTGCATGTTGTTTTACTGTATAATTTATAGCTGGTTATTTTTTTTTACAACAAAGGAGACAGCTCAGTGGCACACAATAAAAGGAAACAATAATAAAAAAAAGCCCGCTACTCGCTGCTCCCAAAAAGAAGCAAAAGAGGTGGCCGAAAGAGGGATCCGTGTATTGCATAGATTATAAAATGTTACATAAAGACAGATTTGATGGTATATTAAACGCGATAAGAAATATGTTGTGTTACAGTTTAGTTTTACCGTTCTTCATATTCGTGTGTTGGGTAAGAGTATAAAGCGTTACATAAAGACAGATTTGATGGTATTTTAAACGCGGCAAGAAATATGCAGAGTTGTGTTTCTGTTGTGTTATAAAGCCGTTCATGTCTGTGTGTTGCGTGAAAAAAAACTAGTACAAAGTGTTGCATAAAAGAGAGATATCATGGTCATTTAAACTCGGCAAGAAGTATGCAGAGTTGTGTTTCTGTTGTGTTATAAGGTTGTTCATGTTCGTGTGTTGCGTGAAAAAAAACTAGTACAAAGTGTTGCATAAAAGAGTGATATCATGGTCATTTAAACCCGGCAAGAAATATGCAGAGTTGTGTTTCTGTTGTGTTATAGAGTTGTTCATGGCCGTGTGTTGCGTGAAAAAAAACTAGAACAAGTGTTGCATAAAGGAGTGATATCATGGTCATTTAAACCCGGCAAGAAATATGCAGAGTTGTGTTTCTGTTGTGTTATAAGGTTGTTCATGTTCGTGTGTTGCATGAAAAAAAAATACAGTGTTGCATAAAAGAGAGATATCATGGTCATTTAAACCCGGCAAGAAATATGCAGAGTTGTGTTTCTGTTGTGTTATAAAGCTGTTCATGTCCGTGTGTTGCATGAAAAAAAAATACAAAGTGTTGCATAAAAGAGTGATATCATGGTCATTTAAACCCGGCAAGAAATATGCAGAGTTGTGTTTCTGTTGTGTTATAAAGCTGTTCATGTCCGTGTGTTGCATGAAAAAAAAAACAGTGTTGCATAAAAGAGAGATATCACGGTAATTTAAACGCGGCAAGAAATATACTGGGATGTGTTACAGTTCAGCTTCATCGGCGTATATATCCGTGCGTTGCGTAAGAGTCTAACGCGTTACATAAAGACATATTTGATAGTCTCTTAAAGGCGAAAGGGAATATTAAGAGTCGTAAATCTGTGGGTAGGCTCCTCTTGCGGGTTTCATTAGATTACATTATGAATAGTGGATGGGAATTAAGGCTGCATGAGAGAGAGAGAGAGAGAGAGAGAGAGAGAGAGAGAGAGAGAGAGAGAGAGAGAGAGAGAGAGAGAGAGAGAGAGAGAGAGAGAATGGGGGTTGTAAGAAGGTAGAACACAACCCAAAAATACGGTTGTTATGCACGGCGCGAATTCTCAAGACACTTTGATAATTGCATTTACGGAGCGAGCGAGCAAGGAAGACACCCAAGGAGGCAGAGAGAAAGGAAGAGGAGGAGGAGGAGGAGGAGGAGGAGGAGCATCTAAAAAAAATATGAAGTAAAAGATTGAGATGGAAAGTGCGAGGAATTTGACGGAGCGGAGAGGAGAAAAAACGAGAGAGAGAGAGAGAGAGAGAGAGAGAGAGAGAGAGAGAGAGAGAGAGAGAGAGAGAGAGAGAGAGAGAGAGAGAGAGAGAGAGAGAGAGAGAGAGAGAGAGAGAGAGAGAGAGAGAGAGAGAGAGAGAGAGAGAGAGAGAGAGAGAGAGAGAGAGAGAGAGAAAGAGAGAGAAGAAAAAAGAGAGAAGAAAAGGAGAGAGAGAGAGAGAGAGAGAGAGAGAGAGAGAGAGAGAGAGAGAGAGAGAGAGAGAGAGAGAGAGAGAGAGAGAGAGAGAGAGAGAGAGAGAGAGAGAGAGAGAGAGAGAGAGAGAGAGAGAGAGAGAGAGAGAGAGAGAGAGAGAGAGAGAGAGAGAGAGCGTGCCGCAACTCTTATCCCGCCAACTGGAGACACTCAGGGGCGGTACAAAGCTTTCCAGGACACTGCACTCACTCCTGAAGCACCTCAAGGCCTGCTGAGGAGCCTGAAGGGAGCTTGAAGGAGGGAGGGAAGGGGAAGGGAGGGCATGAGTAAGGAGGGGAGGGGAGGGGAGGAGAAGGTTGGGGCAGTGATTGGAGGGGAGGGAATACTAAGGTAGGAGAAGGAAAAGGAGGAAAGGGGTAGGGAGAGGATGGGAGGGAAGGAGAGGAAGGGGGAGAGAGGGGGAGAGAGAGAGAGAGAGGAGAGAGAAACGAGAGAAGAGAGAAGGAGGCAAAGTGAGAGGTTAAGAGGAAAAAGGGATTGAACGAGGAAGAGAAATATGGAGAATAAAAGTGAAAAAATTGAAAAGAGGGGAAAAAGGAGGGAGGGGAAAGAGAGACAAGAGGGTTACTTAGAAGGAAGGAGAGGAATGAGAAGACTTGAGAGAGTGGACGAATTGAGAGGTTAATGGTAAAGAGGGGAAGAAGGAAAGAGGAGAAAGATGAAGGACAAAACAGGGAAGGAAAAGGGGAGATGAGAGAGGAACTTGGGAGGGAAGGGAGAAGAGAGGCGCTGGAAAGGGGAGACGAGTTGAAAAGTTAATAGGAAAGAAAAAAAAATGGGAAAGGAATAAAGGAAAATAGTTAAAGAGGAGAAAAATAGGGGACACGAAAAGGGGAGATGAGAGAGGAACTTGGGAGGGAAGGGAGAAGAGAGGCGCTGGGAAAGGAGGTGAAGATGAAAAGTTAATAGGAAAGAAAAAAAAATGGGAAAGGAATAAAGGAAAATAGTTAAAGAGGAGAAAAATAGGGGACACGAAAAGGGGAGATGAGATAGGAACTTGGGAGGAAAGGGAGAAGAGAGGTGCTGGGAAAGGGGAGACGAGTTGAAAAGTTAATTGGAAAGAAAAGAAATGGGAGAGAAATGGAGGAAAGTATTTAAAGAGGAGGAAAAAAGTTGACACGAAAGGGGAGATGAGATAGGAACTTGGGAGGGAAGGGAGAAGAGAGGCGCTGGAAAGGGGAGACGAGTTGAAAAGTTAATAGGAAAGAAAAAAAAATGGGAAAGGAATAAAGGAAAATAGTTAAAGAGGAGAAAAATAGGGTACACGAAAAGGGGAGATGAGATAGGAACTGGGAAGGGAAGGGAGAAGAGAGGAGCTGGGAAGGGGGGAGGAGATGAACAGTTAATTGGAAAGAAAAAAAATGGGAGAGAAATGGAGGAAAGTATTTAAAGAGGAGGAAAAAGGGGACAAGGGAAGGGGTGATGAGAGGGAAACTTGGGAGGGAAGGGAGAAGAGAGGCGCTGGGAAGGGGGGAGGAGATGAAAAGTTAATTGGAAAGAAAAAAAAATGGGAGAGAAATGGAGGAAAGTATTTAAAGAGGAGGAAAAAGGGGACAAAGGAAGGGGAGATGAGGAGGGAAATGAGAAATGGGACAAGCTGAGAAAGGGTACGAAATGAGTTATTAAAATAGAAAAGAAAAATGGGACAGAAATTCAAGAAAGGGGTTCAAGAAGAGAAAAAAAAGATGACACGGGAAGGGAAGAAGAGAGGGGAACTAAGAGGGTAATGGAGGAATGATGTGAGAGAGGAAGAGGGAAGGAGAAGGGAGGAACGGAATTGAAGAGGAAAAGAGAACGCAGGAAAGGGAGATGAGAATGGAACTTTGAGAGGAGGAGGAGGAGGAGGAGGAGCGAGACGAGCTCAGAGGAGGAAAAAAAGTGAAAGGTTAACAGAAGGGAATGGAAAACAAGAGGAAAATTAGAGGTAAAGAAGGACAGAGGAACACGGGAAGGGGACTTAGAGAGGGAAGGGAACTGAGTAGGGACGAGACAAGAAAGTTAATAAGAAAGAAAGGGAAAACAGGAAGGGGTTTGAGGGGGAAAGAAAGGGAGAGCAGTGAGGGTACGTGAGGGGGGAGACAACAGGGAAACAGAGAGGGGAGAGGTAAAAGGTTAATGGGAGAAAAAGAAATGTCAGAAGGGGAGGAAGGATAAAAAAGGGAGGAACAAAAGGGGGAGGAGGTAGAAGGTCGGTAGCAGGGGAGAAGGGAGACGATTTAGAAAGGGAGAGGAGGCGGAAAGAGACAAGGGAGGAGAGGGAGAGAAGAGGGAAAGAGGAAAAGAGAGAAAGCCTGACGAAATGGGGAGACAAAAAAGGAGAAATCGAAGAGAGAGAGAGAGAGAGAGAGAGAGAGAGAGAGAGAGAGAGAGAGAGAGAGAGAGAGAGAGAGAGAGAGAGAGAGAGAGAGAGAGAGAGAGAGAGAGAGAGAGAGAGAGAGAGAGAGAGAGAAGAGAGAGAGAGAGAGAGAGAGAGGAGAGGGGAGTGGACGAAGAAAGGAACAGTAGACGAATGATAACATGAGATAAAAGGGGAGAGGGAGAGAAGGAGAAGACTAGAGAAGGTAGAACATAGCGAAGACAAGAGAAGGAAACAAAAACAGATAAATAGGAGAGACAGAAGACTGAAGGGAGAGGAAGCTAATGGGGGAAGAGAGATGAAACAACAGGGAAATAAGAGACAGGGGAAGACGAGAGAAGGGAGAAGAGAAGAAGAGGAAAACAGCAACCAGGGAGAAAAAGGGAGAGGCAGTTAATGGAGGAAGAGAGATGAAACAAGATGGGAGATTAGAAACGGGGAGACAAGGGAAGGGAGAAGAGAAGTACTAGAGAGAGTGGGGAGGAGAAAAGAGAGGGAGGGGGGACAAGAGGGGAAAAGAGGAGGAGGAGGAGAGCAACGAAGAAGAGAAAAGGGAGAGGATTAGAGATAGGGGAACTCGAGAAAGGAGAAGAAAAGGAGGAGAGGCACCAGAGAGAGAGAGATAGGGAGAGGGAGAAGAACAGAGAGAGGGAAAGGTCGAACTGGGGAGGTAACAGGAGGGGAGATAGGAAGGGATGTTAATAGTGACCGGGCGAGGGGAGGGAAACAAGCTAGGGGAGGAGAGAGAAGGAGCCTCCACCCTCGCCTCTAATCCACAGTTTATTTCTCCCCAACAGTTACGTTATCATACTTAGGCTCGACGCGGGGGAGAGGCGTCTAATAAACCTCAAGTAATTTAGTCCTACGAGGGAGCCATGTTCGCGCCTCTCCGTGTTCTGGTGGTGGTTGTGAAGGGGTGGAGTTGAAGGGGTGTCAGTAGGGGTGGAGGTGATAGTGGTGGGAAGAGTAATTTGGGGTGGAGGCGATTGTAGTGGTGGTGATGACAGCGGGATGGAAGGGCGGAGGGTGTTGAGGGAGCAGATGGTGTTAGGAAGAGTTGAATTGGTGATGATTGCGGTAGTGGAAGGGTGATGTTGAGGGGTGGTGTGGGGGTGTTGGTGGTGGTGGTGGTGGTGGGGAAGCCGGTGTTGGGGAGAGTAAATTGGTGATGACAGTAGCGGTGATGAAAGTGGTGGTAGTGATGTAATTTCCCAGGTTGTTAAGGTGTTTATGTTGTGGCAGTAGTGGTGGTGGTGGTGGTGATGATGGTTAGTGGTGATGACAGTGCTGTGGTTGTTGTGGTAGTGGTGGTGGTGGTGATGATGATGGCGGTGATGATGATGGTGGTAGATGTGGTGGTAGTGGTGATGACAGTGCTGTGGTGGTTGTGGTAGTGGTAGTGGTGGTGATGATGATGATGATGGTGGTAGTTGTGGTGGTGGTGATGATGGTGGCGGTGCTGGTCGTGGTGATAGGACGATGCGCGCCGGTCCATTGACAAGGTGTGTGGTGATGACACTGGTGGTGGAAATGGTGTTGGTGGTGGTGCTGATATTGGTGTTGATAAGTATTGGCAGTTTCAGTGTGTGTGTGCGTGTGTGTGTGTGTGTGTGTGGGGGGGGGTTGAGAGAGAGAGAGAGAGAGAGAGAGAGAGAGAGAGAGAGAGAGAGAGAGAGAGAGAGAGAGAGAGAGAGAGAGAGAGTATATGTATGTATGTATATATGTATATGTGTGTGTGTGTGTGTGTGTGTGTGTGTGTGTGTGTGTGTAATTCTCTCCTTCTCACCCTCTCCGTGTCACAAGGGGAAGGTTTTACTGCAGTGGAGGCAAATATAGTTAAGCCGAGGGTGTTCTGTTGCTAATCTTTACGAGCTGTCTTGCACTGAGCAGCTGAGACGAAGGGTGAGGCAGGGAGACTTAGTGGAGACAAGCGAGGGAGAATAAAGAAGATATAAAAGCGATAGAAAGCGTCAAATGGAAGCGAGGGGGTCCTATTCTTAACCTGTATGTCCGTCTAACAAGGAG